>NC_025998.2:20016820-20316820 GCF_000442705.2 Elaeis guineensis | reverse complement strand
TTCATTGTTCTGCCATGGAACATGCATTACTCACATCCAAAAATCATCGGCTGCGCATGCATTAATTGTAGGTGAGGAGGAGCAAGCAAAATCGCACTTTGAATGGTAGGAAAGGACCGATCTATGGCACCCTTGCATCCGACGGTCCTCACTGATACATTGAAAAATGAAATAATTATGACAAAGCCACATAATTATGACAAGCCACATGCGATTACTCAGTGTAGCTTAAAAGGGATCTTCCCAATCGAAAGCTGGGCCATGGGGAATCAATATCCAGGAGTACCGAGCTGGGTTATATATAATATATAACAATAATATCAATCAAATTTAGATTCAGATCATATTTGGTTAAAATTCAGTAATAAAGATCCTACATAGATGATTGAAGATATTAGATGTGATCTACTATCTTAAAAAATTATTTATATATAAAAATTATATGATTTAAAAATTTCTAATTTATACATTAAGTAGTCAAAAATTGGACAGCCTAAATAAAATTAAATTAGATTTTTTTTGATCATTTGATGTATAGACTAAGAATCTCCAACTCATATGATTTTTTATATACAATTAGGTTTGAGATGGTAGATTATATCTAACGACTTGGATCATTAATGGAAGATAAAAAAGTTTGGAATGATTGACGTTGAATAAATGTGAAATCCATGATAAGCCAGAGTAAGGAAAAAAAATATAGTACATTACTTGACAAATTATTATTTTATAGTTATTTGCTTAGAAATTGGGGATTATTTCCTATGTATAAAAAGTAAAAGTAAGCATCAAAATTGTATTATCTATGATATGTACTTTGGATATCTACAAAGGGGATTCTTAGATCTCCAAAATAGTGTAATGTAAAAAGAGGAATCTCAAATAATTGATATTTGACTTGGACTAATTCAAAAAAATTTGAGATACTTCAAATTGTTTGTCGACATAGGCAAAATAAAAGAAAATCTCATAAATGACTTAAATATTATATCTTGTACATATTATAGTTTTTAATTGAATATCTTTAAAAAAAAACCTTTTGTTTTATGGTAGCCCTATTAATCTTTCTTATCAAATTTGCTATAAGCTTTACATACTTCTATTGATTTACAAGGATCAACAAATGATACAAATTTTATCATAAAAAATAAATAATATAAATTTTGAATAAACATCCGCAATGCACTAGAATGCGTTTGTGGATGATCCTTTACTTTAATAGCATGTAGAATTTCTCGAACAATGTGTTGTCTCACCAAATAGATACTTAAATTCCTCCTCTTGCTAATATGGATATATAAGCACTTATTTGAAATCGAAAGGCCAATTGTACTCTAGCAACTTGATGATGTGAGGCAGAGGTTTGGGTTTTGGGGATGATAATTGAAAAGTTGGTAAATGAGTCACCTTTATTGCCAAACCGTATATAAAACTTTTATTTCATGTGGCTCGTCGTTCAAAATTTTCAAAATAATTCAAACCTCCTTTCCTTTTTTTTTTTAAAAAAAAATCTAATTCAACACTATTAAATGATATTTTTGTTTTTACTAAATATATAATAATAAAAATAATTTTTCTAGATCAATCTTTTTCCTTGTCATTTTTTTTTTTCAGAGAACCAGCAAATTATTTTCGAGTTCGAATTCATCTATTCAGCATTTGAACTCTTCTATTTCTACTTATTTTATTTATTTATTTTATTTCAATTTTTTTTCCCACCTTTTTTTTTTTAATTCCTCTCCATCCTCGCCCAAGTCTTCTGAGTTCGTTAATCCTGTAAAATTTAATATATGTATGAAATCAGTAAGATTCATCTTTTTTTATTAAACAAATATTATCCTCGATTTGGTCGCACCCTACATGGCGGGGCCTTCCGTGATTTGTGTTTAAAGAATAGAAGGGATGAATAGGCTATTTGTCTTCCTATTATCTTCACAGGAGATCCATTCATCGGGTACTTCAGCCGATCCTCCTACCACCCCATCCCATGAATCACGGTTGATTGATCCTGGACAAACATTCAACCAACCGAAACTCTGAGGCACCCCACGACCCCATCGCAATCGTACACCGCGTGAATGCTTCCTGTTGTCTCTCCCCTCCTCCTCCCTTTCCTAGCAAACCATGCCAAATTCCCTCTGCTTCTGAAGTTAAAACAAAAATAGCAAATGGCCGAAACGGAACCCCTCCTCCCCACCACCAGCCCAAGAAAAAGGCTTCTCCCATCCACTCCTCCGTCCTCCATCCTCTGTCCCCTCCCCGAAGACGGCGAGATCTCCATCCCCTTCTCCCCTGCCACCGCCTCCCCATCCCTCAAAGAACGCCTCATCTTCGGCTCCTCCTCCGACCTCCAATCTCCCATCTCCCCCGAAGCCCTCTCCCTCCTCATCCCCATCCCATCATCTCCCATCGCATCCACCGCCCGGGATCCCACCGTCGCCAGATCTCCTCTCGCTGCGGCCGAAGGCCCCGCGTCGTCGTCATGGTTGACGGACCCGTCGGCGGCGGCCACGGGCCGGAGCAACCTCCACCGGTCGCGCACCGCCCCCGCCATGTCGGCCATCAACGCCCACGCCCAACAGCCGTCGGCGTCCTCCCCCCACCGTCCCTCCATCGTGCGGCAGGCCGTCGTCCTCCTCTCCATCTACCTCTCCCTCGGCGTCCTTGTCTACACCCTCAACCGCTCCAACTTCTCCGCCGCCGACACCCACCCCGTCGTCGACGCCCTCTACTTCTGCATCGTCACCATGTGCACCATTGGCTACGGCGACATCACCCCCGCCACCCCCTCCGCCAAGCTCTTCTCCATCACCTTCGTCCTCGTAGGCTTCGGCTTCATCGACATCCTCCTCTCCGGCATGGTCTCGTACGTTCTCGATCTCCAGGAGTCCCTCCTCCTCGGCGCCGTCGCCAACCCGAAGCACGACAGCCACGGCGCCGCTGGTGGCAAGCACCACCACCACCGGCGCGACGTCGCCCGCCGCTACATCATCGACGTCAAGAAGGGCCGCATGCGCATTCGCATGAAGGTCGCCCTCGCCCTCGGAGTCGTCGTGCTCTGCATCGGCGTCGGCACCGCCGTGCTCCGCTTCGTCGAGCGTCTCGGCTGGCTCGACTCCTTCTACCTCTCCGTCATGTCCGTCACCACCGTCGGCTACGGGGACCGTGCCTTCAAGACCATGCCCGGCCGGCTATTTGCGTCTCTGTGGCTCCTTGTGTCCACGCTCGCCGTCGCCCGTGCCTTCCTCTACCTGGCGGAGGCCAGGATCGACAAGAGGCACCGCAAGATCGCAAAGTGGGTGCTCTGCAGGGACATGACCGTCTCCGAGTTCCTCGCCGCTGACATCGACAACAATGGTTTCGTCACGTGAGTGACCGCCTCTTCGTCTTATTTTTCTCTTGCTCTGGTTCTTTCAGATGCCATTCAATGTTTTCCGTTACCATCTTCTTATCCTAAGGTGATAATGGTAGCAGGATGAGCGATTGTGCAAGAAAAAGGGAGGATAGAGACGTTGACCACTTATTAGGACAATGATACTAGATTAGAGAGGTAGGGGAAGAGATCGTAGGAGCAGAGGAAGGAATAAATGGTGAAGAGAAAAAGGATAAGAGACACCTGAATCTGGGACAAGAGAAGTATTTTTCCTTCATTCAAACAATTGAAGTGCAATGCTTTCCACAGTAGCTGGCTTTATGGCTTTTTATGCCCTTTTCATGGTTTAACCAATTTCCATATTGACGCCCAAAATCTTTCCTAAAATGCAAATTCTAGAATCCTACAATGCACCGATGATAATTAGCTGGCTATGTTAATGCAAAATCAATATTAATACTCCCAACAATGCACTGATGATAATGATTTGCATGGCCTACCTTGGTGTACTTGGTATCTTTAATTAATTTTACACTTGTATACTTGTCTTGTTAATTAATGCCGGATCAAGTAATATTTGTTATTTTACTCATTAGTAATATTTAATATATTAAGCTTCAATATAGTTGAAGTTCATCCTAGAACTACTGAAAGTACTTACATTATGATCCTAAATAATCCAAAACATAATACAATAATATGACATAACTTGCCTCTTGTTTTTTGTATTTTCTTGATTTTTTCTTACTGTTTTGACCGAAGTTCCAATGCATAGAGCAAACTGCTGAAACTACCAAACAATTGTGGAAATTTAAACTCTACGTAGAGGACATGACTAATACTAAAATTCAAAACCTTCCCCATATATATATATATAGATATATTTGCAACGTATATCAGTTTCTTTGGTAGATGCTAAGCTGAGGTTTTTAGAAAAAATAATTGAAGAGGAAGATTCAAAACCATTTTCTTGTCCACGATAAAAGCCAAGTGCCACTACAAACTTGAAATTTGTTTTTGAGGCTGTAACGAATTGTACCTTTGGGATCTCGTTCCTTATGACACATTGTAGCCATTCTTGAATAATGTCCCAATTCTATGAGACAAATTTTTTTTTTTTGTTAATTTTCATCATTTATTCTAAAATTGATCCTCAATAAGGCGCTTCTAAGCCTTATACCGATCACATTCCAAATCATTTTCAACAACTAGCGAAACTTGTGCAATTTTCCATCTAATTTATTACTTCTACCCCAAAGAAAATCTTCCAATTTTTCTCTTAAATTTCTGGGCCAATATATTCTTATTGTGTATTCAACATTCCCAGGCTTTTGAAGAGATCGATTTAGTTTGTAGGGAAATCTAACATATTATAATCTTGAATCCAACCTTTCTCCAGCTCCAAGTAAGAGGATGAAGATGTGGGGTCCATCAATGATGGCAAGCCAGTTCGAATACTTGAGGGCGATCATAGCAAGGGCAGGGAGTTGTTTTTCTTGGAGTGCACTGGGTCGATGCAGAAGCTGAGGGAACAAAGCTTAGTGGAGATGTATATGCTAGTCAAAGAGATTAAGCTGGGGGCAACTTCAAGCTGCTCCTAGGTTCCACCCAAATTCCACAATTAGCTTCCCTCTCCTCTGCCTCCTTTTTTCTCTTTCTTGATGCCATATAAACCTTTTTTGTTTGGTTTTTGTGAGGGTCTCTTTCAGTCGATGACCCATCAGGGCCATCTCACGTTCAAAATCTTTGGTAGAAATGTTAAATTGAAAATCAGCAAAAGATTGATAGAGTCAAAATTGGCACATAACCATTGTTGTTGTATAGGTACTCTCTTTCTCAGTTGGATGCACAACCTTTTTGAAACAAAGAAATGACGTCTTGCTACGAAATGGGAGTTCATTTATCTGTTATAGCAAGATTTTAGTAATAGTGTGTCACAGAATTTGAAGTGTTTAGCCTTTTCTTTGTTCACCATTTCTATCTTGTGATGTCTTCATCATAGTATTTCCATGATTTGCTATAAAAAAGGGTACATCAAGATACTTAGAGCTATTTTTATCTCTTGATTCTCCATCAGTTGTATGCAAGAACCCTTAAAATTTTAATTCAGTTGAAACCTATGCATGGTTAGCACTCAGTACTACTCTTGGTTCTCTGCCATTCAATTATTCTGTTTGAGCATGTGAATTGTTTAAAGAAGCGCTCATTATCACATTATGATCTTGGATGGGTTTTTGAAAGTGAGTTTTTAGTTATTTAGTTAAAGTGAAGAATACCATTTTGCATTTTTAAGAAATTTATGCTGATATATGAGAAGTCCATTTACAGTTTTTTTCCCTTTAGGCAATACATTTTCCTTTAGCATTCACATTTTTTTTTTTTTTGATAAGCATAACATGTTAGCTTTCTATTGTCTCCCAAAAGCATGATACACTATCTGCTTATGATGAGAAATTGATATTTGCGAGTTTCTTTATAAAAAATGACAAGAAACATTGAAGGTTCGCTAGCTTTGTATTATCTCCCAAAAGCATGGCATGCCCTTTGCTTATGATGGGTAGTTAGATCTGTGAGTTCTTTATAAAATATGATAAGAAGCGTTGAAGGTTTGCTGGTCTGGTTTCCAATTTGTTCATTTATAGTGAGCTTTGATTGACATTTCAAAGGCATTTTAATGAACTATAGAGAAAATACAAGGAAAAACCACTTATGCTAGAAGATGACAGGTTTGAATTCCAATCCAATTGGAATCTCATCATTTCTTTACATTTATTGTCAAATAAATGCCCCCATTTTGCAAACATATGAACATGGAAGGTATACCCTTTCAAACTATCTGGTTTGGGATG
This sequence comes from Elaeis guineensis, assembly GCF_000442705.2. NCBI lineage: Eukaryota > Viridiplantae > Streptophyta > Magnoliopsida > Arecales > Arecaceae > Elaeis > Elaeis guineensis. The sequence continues at coordinate 20,310,598 of NC_025998.2, read as the reverse complement.
TACCAAGCCATACTGGGGACAGACCCATTGAGAAATTGGCGAGGGAGGGGGAGGGAGAAGGAAAGAGAGGAAGAAGGAGAAGGAGAGGGCTTTCAAGCCCCGTCTCCTCCGGCTGCGCATAAGAGGGGTGGAGCCTTTGTTTTGAAATGAAACATGAGCTCCAGCCTCTTAAACACAAGCCACAAGGCCATTTGGGGGCATTAGCTGAGCAAAGGATAGCTGCTGCTACTTTTTAAGGAGAAGATTGCTATTCTTTTTACTCAAAAGGACTATCAGCCAACTAAATCTCACAAGAAGCTTTGTATCAATACAACTTAACAGACTCAATAAATTTGAATATGCAGCTCCTTCTTTAATCTTAATCTGATTATCCCTTTTTTATGTTTGTTTTCTGGTACTCCTGATTTTGGCATAGTGGATTTTGGACTGCAGAGGTAGATTACAATTGCGTTGGATTTTCCAGGTTGATGAAAATGATGTAGACTTATGCTGTAAATATGTGCGATTTCTCTTTTATGCTTCAATTACCATTTTTGTTACCTCTCCTTTCTCTTGTTCTTTTATTTTTCAATTTTGTTTGGTCTCTCTTGTTTTTGCTAGCATGGTCTATTTCTTATTATAAATCTATCATATAACTCTGATTTTCTGTAAAATTCCAAACCAATTTATTTTTTTGTTTATTAGATGTTATCATGTTAGAATGCAAAAACAGAATATGTGGTTCAGAATTTTTATTTACAGTATTTTTGTGTTACCAATGGATAGTTCAGGTTAGTTATTGTTCGACTTCTATTTTAGAAATAATTTTCCACCGTTTTCATAGCTTACCATATGTATTGGATTACTTTCCTGGAATACCAAATAGGTTATTCATTATGTTAAGATGAAATCATAAACATTTCCGTGTAAGATTTCTACAACCTCCCATTCTGAGGAAAATGAATCTAGGAATTTATCAGTGGATAGAAAAGCAGGTCGATGCATGCTTAATACTTTTTTTTTTTTTTTTAAACTTCTCCCATGCATAAGACAAGGTTGATGCTAGTTATCCGTAAAGTATCACCATGATTTATAGTGGCCATCACATATTCCTTTATGGTAGGCACATGACATGTGATGGAATCAGACCTGTTGATAAATTAGTCATATGTTTTACACACGGCAAATGCTAGCCTAGTCCTTGGTATTCAACAATCTGCTTTCTCAACAGCAATGTTCGTTGCTCTTTGGGTTGAGATCTTTCACTGCTTTTACTTTGGATCGTTCTTTTGTGGCATGTCCTTGATTTGAAACAACACAAATTTGGTTTAGCTGAATCATCATTTTTCCTTTTTCCCTTTTTTCCTAAATGGCATGCAGTAAATCAGAGTTTGTCATTTACAAACTGAAGGAGATGGGGAAGGTAATGGAGAAGGACATCATGCAGATCTGCGATCAGTTTGATAGGCTAGACACAGGAAAATGTGGAAAGATTACACTTTCCGATCTCATTGAAAGTCATCACTAATTCTCACACCTCTTGGTAATGGAAGATCTGGAGTGCATCTTGGGTGATCCAGTAAAGGGGTATGCAAGCCACTACTAAAAACGAAGCTACTAGCTTATCCATGATGTGAAAAAAAATACAAAGCGCCATAGGTGGGATGAGCTCATACAATTTGAAGCTGTGTTGGTCTTACCTTTCTCCACTAGTCGAGGGAGCAAACAACCGTTCCAAACCAAGCTCGTGGAGGTAAGCACTCCAAATCCAGATATTACATTATGATTCCACCACTTTTATATTCCATTATTGTTTCTATTTTTTCTAAAAAATATAAGTAGACACCATACGGGCATTTTTTTTGATATTTTAAAGTGATTTGGATGCTGATATTATTGGATATGGATGTCATCTGGTTTGATGGAAAGAGTGGTATTGAAAAGGCTGGTCTAAAAATGCAATTAGTTGATGAGGTGGTGTTGTGATGCCAAATGGACAAACCTTCTATCAATGATCTGCTGCTCTAAACAAATTCTGAGCAAATTTCTCAGGATAGTGAATGTATATCTGATCCTACATGCTGCCAATTTTGTGAGTTTATAACTGTTCTATCATACCCAAGGATAATGTTAAACGGGTCTCTGTATTGCATGCGGTGCCCTCTCTGCTTTGGCTGTGGTTCCTATTGGTAAAACTTCTATCTCCCTATATTTTCCTTTCCAGTCAGGAGCAATCTGTGATATATGGCACTCAATCAGCTGGACCCAATAAAACAACTGGATGTTTTAAAGCTAATGACCACTCTTGATATGCCTCGCAAGTTTTAGGGATCTAATGAATTGAACAAATAATTTGTTCCATGAGGCTGAGACTAAAACTTGCATGTTTTAAAATAATTATACATTGTGCGTTAGAACGTGATAGAAATTTCTTAATTTGCAGCAGTGCAAGCTTGAGCTTGAAATTTAGGATAGAAATTTTGTAAAATGATTTTTTTTTTTGGGGGGGCGTTGAGAGGGGGGCGCGCCCTTTGAATGTGCATTGCATATTTACCATAAGAATTTACAGTGGCAGTCACCACCACAGGAATAAACAGTGGCTTATATGAAGTGTTCTAGATTCCTAATTTCGTCTGTTTATAATAATAATAAAAAAAAAAGAGTTGGGAAGAAATGGAGGCAAAGAACGTGTGGCCAGAGAGCAAGAATGGACTTTCTGGCCCGCGTTCTAATAATGTGGCAAGAGGGAATCACGGAGTTTCATATTGAAGTGAGAATAGGGGAAGCTTGTTAGCATGACTTGATAATACTATAAAAGAGCTGACCGCAGAATGCTGTGGCCAAGCATGGAAATCCATAATCCGATCCATAATAAACAGCTTTGGTATTTGGTATAAATAGAGTCAGGTCGACGAATTTATTAAATGAAGAGAGTTTAAGATTAGAGTCGTTTTTTTTTTTTTTTTTTTTTTTTTGGGTAAAGATCGTCCGTAGGCATCAAGATTTATAACAAAAGGAATGTTACGGCCGACGAACAGGACAAAACAAAGGGCAAACAAGCATACAGCCTTTGTGACTAGGATAAAAAGAAAATCAAAATATATTGACAAAAACCCTTCCAGCAGGCATCACATTTAAAAAGCCAAATCCAGATGTAGCAGGCTTCCTGGTTGTTGGCAATCCCCGCATGAGACACGTGTGCGAAGTATTGAAAGAACCATAGTAATCATCGCAATGAAATAGAAGGACAGCCCAGGATGATATAGCAAGAAGACAAAATCCACCATAGAAATGGAATTGAAACCGCAAGTTATCACTGTGTCTGGTCATTCCAGAAAAGTGAGGATTTACCACCTTAAAGAAAGGGAACTACAGTATGATTTACAAAAGATATTTATCCTTCGAATGTTAAAGATCTTATGTTGCATTATGAAAACCTGCAAATAAAGATAAAATAGGTTAGTAATAAACGTTCTTTTTCCTTGTTTTCCATTCCTTTTGTCCTTTTATTTTTTTGCATTTTTTCCTTCTTTTTTCTTTCTCCTTTTTCTTTTTCTATTTTCTGTTTTTTTGAATATTTCCTCCATATACTAGAATTTTTCAAGCTATAACCATCATTGAAGAACAACATGTCACTAGTACCAAATCATCCATAAGGCCCGAAGTGACACTTGGTACCCAGTCCCTGTTTGAAAAATTTTGACAACACAGTCCGTAGTAGCTACATAAATCAGTTGAGTACAAGTATAAAACCACAGGACCATTGGGATAGATATGGCCAGCCAGCATATTGAAAGAAAGTTGTTGAACTGCAACAATGAAGATGTAAAACAGAGCATGAACCCTCTCAGTTATTGCAGTGTCCAACACCTTTGTGGCAAAACATAAGAACATTAAGGAAGTTGACGAGAGGCATTGATGCATAGCAATCACATTAGCATAGGTTAACATGCCCAAAAAAACATTCAGACCTCTCAGCCAAGTAATCCATAGAGAAATCAGCAAAGTAAAGATGATGCAAGTCTTCCAAACCAGTAAAGTGCAATCTCTCTGTTTTATATTCTTTTTCTTTTCTCCCCATAATATTTTTCCAATTTCCTTTTTGTCTTTTTCTTTTTCTATGATTCCTACTTTGTTTTTTCTTTGCATGAAACCAGCATATGAAGGAACACAGTGTGGTGAATATATACAGTATGACAATGGTTGTATCCTCTGTACCATACCAATGGATTCACTAACAAGCAGAGCCCAAATGAGTAAGAATGGAGATCATCCAAAGCAACAACGCACATACAGTGCGGCTTCGCAGAGCAACCCAGAATAAGATATAGGAGCATGAAAGAAAACTGTACTCTCGAACATCATAAGTGCTGCGGATCTGTTTGGAGAAAAAGAACAAAGAAGTATAATACCATTTAGAGATATCTGCCTTTAATGTGGAAATGTGAGACACATTCTGAGACCCCTGCCACCATAACAGACGTTGCAAGTCCTGTCTATACAATTTCAAAAACATTGTTAGCAAAGTTAGTATGGTACAAAAATATATGTATAACTTAAAAGGTAGTAATTATAACCCACACTGAGCAACACACCACAGGAAACATAACTAATGCAATATGACAAAGAGAGAATAAAGGCCAGAACAAACCATAGCTCGTTTGCTTAATATATACCCTACCTTTCGCTTATGATTCCCTCTTGTATAGTATTCCATATGCATCAGCCTGTAACAAATATTGACAATAAAGATCCACTTCAATCTTTATTTATCATAAAATTAGCCACTTGATTAGCTTCTCTATAAGTATGTGAAAATTTATAGAAAAGCCCATCTAATTCCCACTTATAAATATCCTTTACATATGGTATATAAAGCATATTTTGCATTGTGCGGCTAGACAACCAGGAAACAACGGTGGCCGAATCTTCCTTTAACCAAGATTTTAGAGGCATACCCTCGAGAGATAGCTACCTTCACCCCATACCATGTAGCCTGCAACTCCGTCAATGGAGCTGACATGGAAGAAAGAACCTTACCTCCAATGCACAACATGATCCCCTTGTGATTATGAATGATGAAACCCATTGCCACATTTTTTGCAGTAACAGATGCATCAAAATTGATTTTAATGACCCTTTTGGATGGAGGTAGCCAAGACACTAAAGTGGGTTGACAATAGAAAAAATCCTCTTGCAATTGGCTACTCCAATATGGACACGGGCCCGTGAGAGGTGATTAGATGCATGGTCACTCATACTATAAGCTGGGAGTCTACCTATCAAATGTGATAGAGAGATGGAAGAATTATTGAAGATCCGTTCATTTCGGACTCACCAAAGCAACCAGCCTGCATATGTCAGGAGTGACTTCTGTTCATTCCCTATCAAGGCAATGAAAAGAAAATCCATCTATGTCAACAAGGAAGTAAAATAAAAATTAACTCGTTACGTACAACTTATCTGCTGCCAAAATATCTATGCAAAACTACAATGAATAATGACATGAGCACAATCCTCAAGCTGATCTACGCATACATCACAATACTAATTATCTGCAGCAATTATGTTATAATATACAAGGAAAACTTTACAAGGTAATCTATCCCAAACCAATTTCCATAAAAAAGTTTTAATCCCAGAGGTACTTTAATAGATCAAATCCACTCACAAGCTACCTGCACAGCTTGAGTCTCATTAACCGATTAACCGTGGATAGCACCCTCATGTCTTGTAAGGATACCTGCAGTTGCTTCGAAGAAGCCCAAACAAGTTGATCTGGCCACAAACCTTGAGACAGAGGGATTCTACAAATAAGATTCACAAGTTCATTGGAAAATATTGGGAAAGAGATCAAACATCCCAACCGCTATCTATATTTATGAAATGATGAACATGCAGATTAATATCAAAATTGATCATATTAATATTTGTCGGTCAAAACATAATCGAGATAGGAGAAATCCAAAGATCATTGTACACATTAATCAAATCACCTGAACCAACAAGCCATTGAAATTGAAAGCTGATATAAGTCCCAACCTTCAAAATTTGCTGCCAAATAGTAAACATCCTTCTTTTACATTTATAATCATATCAAGAAGCAGTAAAATTATATTTGGCCCTAACAAATTGAGCCCACAATGAGGAAGGCTGAAGCACCACCAGCACAGCTAACTTGCATAAACAAAGGAACTAACGTTGAATCAAGGATTGAAACCCAAGCCCACCACTGCTTTTAGGCATATAAATCTTGTCCCAAGCTATAGTATGAAAAGCACGCCTATCCGACGGATGACCCCAAAAGAAAGATCGGACTCCCTCTCAAGTCTACACAAAATAGATATAGAAATATGCATCGAAGAAAGAGCATACAAAAGAATAGCATAAAAAATAGACTGTATCAATGTGATCCTACCCGCAAGAGATAAAGTCTACTATTTTCAAGCAGCCAATCTATCAGAAGTTTTTGTAAGAACAAATTGATAATTAGAGACAGAAGAGTGCATACCCAATAACGACGCTCCTAAATATTGCCAATTTCTTCTCTATTCTGAAATTTGAAGCAACTCTTTTATTTGATGGCGAACTTCATAGTAATTGGAGAGAATATAATATATGATTTAGTAGTATTTATAGATTGACCTGAATACGTAGTATAAGTATGCAAAACAGTTGATAACATAATTGCATCCCGTATCGAGCACGGGCCACCAAAAGACAATCATCAGCGTAAAAAATATGCAAAAGTTCAGGCCCTCTCCAAACTTTTAAGCCATGAAGAAGATGCATTTGAATAGCGGTATAAAGCATTTGACAAAAAATTTTAGTGCAAATGATAAACAAATATGGAGACAACGGGCAGCTTTGTCTAAGATCTCTAGAGACATGAAAAGGGGTAGTCTCAGCTCCATTAACAAACAGGATGAATTGAGGATTAGAAATACAACCTTGGATCTATGATATAAATTGAGAGGGAAAATCCTTTGAGTTAGGATTTGCAATAAAAACGACTAATGCACTTTATCATAAGCTTTTTCCATGTCCAATTTAATCAACATAAGAGGCTTAGAGTGAAAAGCAACATAGAGAGAGTACATAATTTCCTAAGCAATCAATAAATTTTGATTGATATTACGATTAGACACAAACACACCCTGTTCTTTAGAAATAATATCAGGTAAGACAATTTTAAGATGTTCCACCAAAATTTTTGCAATGATCTTATATCCAGTATTATATAAACTGATAGGGCGATAGTCACTCGGAACCAGAGGATTCTTCTTTTTTGGAATCAAAGTGATGAAAGTTTTGGTCCAAGAATTGGGCAGCTGTCCCGGAGAAAAGAAAAATATCACCGGCTGAACGATATCATTTTTGATAGTCGACCAAAACTATTGAAAAAAAACAAGCAGGGAAACCATCAGGGCCCGAGGCCTTGTCAGGATGCAAATTCATAACAGCAGTTTCAATTTCAGCCACTGTAAAAGGTTGGATCAAATCAGCTACTTGAGTAACAGATAAAACAGGAAAGATGATTGGTAAATCCAAGTGGGGCATAGCATCATCAGCCATCCATCGATTTTGAAAATGCTAAATCAACATATGTTGAATTATCGAAAGATCATTTATGATGTCATCCTGAGGAAAATATAAAATATTAATTCGATTTCATTTTCTTCGTAAAATTATTGAACAATTAAAATATTTGGTATTAGAATCCCCTATTTAAACCAGGTAATATGAGATTTTTGCCGCCACATGAGCCCAATGCGATGGAGAATTCGGTTATAATTTCTTAAATAGGATAAGAGAAGAGAATGAAGATCAGACGATAAACTCCCCCATTGAGATTTCTTAATTTGCAAATCATAGATCAAATTATACAAATGCCTGGCTTTGGAATTCAAATTACCAAGAGAATATTTTCAAGAATTTAAGGCATGATGAATTTTTTTTAATCGTAATATGATTTTGTCAGTAGAAAGAGTATCGAAACCTTACCAAGCTTGATGAACAACTTCCGCAACTTTAGGAAAAGTCAGCCAGAATTTTTCGAAGCAAAAAGAATGAGATTCTCTATTGATTTTATTAGAAATGGAAAGAAGCAAAGGGGCATGATCAAAGGCAAATCGAGGTAAATGGATTACAAAATACTCCAGATATTGATTTAACCAAAGGTTAGAGGCAAAAGCTTGATCAATGCATACCCAAACCCTAGCAGAACCCAGCCGATTATTACACCAAGTGAAGAAGGGACCCAAGAATCCGAGATCAATAAGACTAGTAGATCAGAGAAAAATACGAAATTCTCTAACATTCCTGTTGACAGTAAAATTTTTCCCCCCTTTCTTATCTGAAACATCAAGAATATAATTAAAGTTCTCCACAAGAAGCAAGGAAACCTGAAGCATCAACACATCTTGAACCTGAGACCAAATGAAATGCCGTTGAAAAACGGACATGCTAGCATAAACAATAGCTAAGATCCAAGACGGGACATTATTCAAAGAAATAATACCAAAAGCCACTTGTTTATCAATATGAGAAAAGGATATGGAGCCTAATATCTTTTTCCAAACAATAACAATATCCCCCAAATAATCCAATCGTAGGTATCATATATAAATCCCAAGCTTGCCCAAAAGACTTATGAATGTGATTAACAATGATCTCCTCAAGATGAGTTTTCAAAAAACATATTATATCAACATTATATTGTCCTAACAATATTTTAACATAATTAACAAAAAGGGGCTTTGACACACCCCGACAATTCCAAATAATCATCTTCATGAGGATGAAACATGATGCTGATTCCTCTTACCAGAATTAGCCTCATTTTTCTCCTTGGTATATCCCCATCTCCTTGAAGCACAGTAATATTAACAAGAGAAGCAGAGTCAATATTATCATGCAAAGCAGTTTCAAGGTTGTGACGGATTTCAGCATGCAAGGAAGCTTCCTGCCCAACACAAGGAGTGGATTTTCCAGCATTCTCAGTTGCACCATCATGAGAATCCTCCAATGTCCTGCTAACCATCATTGATTTGGATGTCGGTATATTTACAGACTTCAGCATTCTCAGCATTCTCAGTTGCACCATCATGAGTCGTAATATATTTCATTAAACGGTTCAATGCTTATGTTTTCATTTTCAACCAATTGAATATACAAGCTGGCAGTTTTTCTGGAGTAAGTTATATTGGTCAGGTCGATCTAGTCAGACGTAACCCAACCTCTTGCCATGTGGCAAAGATTCAAATACCGTTGGATCCAAATTCTCATAATACCTGTGATAATGATTTTTATTTCAGGTCCAGTTAGTAAAACAAGATTTCACTTTTAACCTAAAATCATTTTCATTATGTTATATCTCTTCAAAACGCCATAATTGTAAATTGGGTTCTTATCATAGTATATATTTGAACTTGTCATGCTCAACTGATAAAATTACATCAAAATCTGATTCTCGAAATAGAATTTTAAAGTCTGTTTCAATAAAATGGATTTTAATTCCCATGTCGGGAAAATAGATTTAGGCACACCATTCTGTGTTCACGAGCAACTATTTATGCATAACAGAATTATATCAAAATCTTGTCTCAAAAAATATTATCCACTCGAGTCTTTTCCTAGCCTATTCTAGAGAGAGAAGCTCGGGTGCCTGCTTGAGCTTCCTGGTCTCTATCACATCAATGCATCACTTAATTAACATATCATATCAATGAATTAATTAACAAGGCATGTAATCTCAACATGGGAGAGATTATGGCTATTAAATGAAGATAGCACAAGAAAGGCTATGTCTATTAAGTTCCACTACCAAATCAAAATGGAGAGTGATAGAGCCTTGATTTCTAAACTTCCAACTTTAGAAGATTAACTGTATATGTTTGTACGTAACAGGTCCAAAATGACACATGTAATGACTAACTAGGCAACAAGGTAATGTAGCCTATCATGGATTGCACAAAAGGAAGAAGTCCCCATTAATGAAGGGGTGGTTAATTAAGCACTCATCTTCATCTCCTAATCCAGGAACCAAGAGGAGGTATAATGGTCAAACCAAACACCTCAGTTCAAGCAAGCTCAAAAAAAAAAAAAAAAAAAAAAAAAAAGAGAGAGAGAGAGAGGCGGGCAAAGAGCTTACCATCAACATTTTCAAGGATATGATTATGAGGATCTCCATATTTAATGGCGGAAATCTTTTTTATTTGGCAATAAAAGGGACAGAAAAGGTAAGCATAACACAATACAATAAATCTTCATCTTCTATCCAGATTCGCTCAAATATGGAGATTAGAGGTGCGATATACTCTTCAATTTGTGACCTATGAACTACTCAATTATGCTCTTGGATAGTTAAAAAAAAAAATCAATCTACAGCTGTATATCATTGCTATGTACCAAAAACAACACATTATGATGGAGATCCAACCTGCTATAATATATATATATATATTTTTCAATTATCTTGCACTGCCAAGCATTTCATACGATAAAGATATTCTATATTTTATTATTATTTCTAATTTAAATGTATCTAGTTTCTATTCTTCCATGGCCATTTCACTTTTATGACCTCGCTCTTTGATCTACCAAGACACCAACAAATGAATTGATGACACGCACTCTCCAGCCAACAAGCGGAAAGCTGACTTGAGAATTGAGACAGAGCATGGCCAAAGATCATCGGGTTCATCCCAGAGAATAAACTTGTTGCTCCATGAATTGATTTTGATGATTACAAAATATTTGAAGGAGTTACTAATAATTTTGGCTTGAAAAAAGATTTATTGTATTTCAGAGGTAAAATCATAATTTTACCAAGTTTTGATTCAAAAGCCTCAAGAGCAAGAACAGAAGATTTGTGAACTATTGGAAGTAATTTCATATTTTTTGGATATATATTTTGAGAAAAAATTAAGTTTAAAGAAAAAGATCGACCTCTAAATCGATCCTTGTCAAAAGAGGCTGAACGGCATGCTATTTTTGGCTGGCACACTCAAAGGGGACGACCCTAGGGGTCGACTTCTGTTGTTTGTGCAAGCCAAAGATACAAAACAGTCACTTTCTGTTCTGCACCACAGAGGTCGACCCCTGTGCAGGGAACGACCCTATGAGTCGACCCCTGTGACGGAAAATCTTCGTAACGACTGGTTTTTTAGCTCATTTTGGTCACATGTAATGCTCATTTAAAGCTCTCCAATGGCTCTAATCTTGTCCAGATTTCTCTCTGGCATCCATTGAAGATATAAAGGCACCTGAAGGAGGAAAAAATACAAGAGATTCAAGCATTCATTTGAGCCCTAAGCAAAAAGCCCTTTTCAAGTAAAAGAAGCTTTCATTTCAAGTTCACCAACCCCTCAAGAGCTCATTCAAGTCTTCAACAACCTTGAGAAGAATCAGAAAAGCTTCTTCCTTGTTGTGTAAAGTGTACTTAAAGTTTTATTTGCTCATTAAAGGAGCTAAACTTGTATTTCTTTATCATTAACTCTTATACTCTATTTTTATCTTGATCTTTAGTTTTGAGAGGGTTCCAAAACTTGGATAGGTTGATCCAAACTTTGAATCGAATTGTATTGGATTGGTTTGTATCCAAAAAATAAGTGTTCTACCTTGGGATAGCTAGAGTCGGAGGTACCAACATTATATTCTTGTTGAATATGTTTTAGTGGATTTAAATTCTCAAGTAAGAGCTTGGAGAGTGGATGTAGGTGCAAGGTTAGCACCGAACCATTATAAATCTTAATTGTTTGTGGTGTGCTTACTTGCTCTCTATCTAAATTTCTTTATTTTCTTGCATTCTTGCATCTCATTTCTACACTTTGCTTAAATCACTTACTACATATAACTTGCTTATTATTACTTAATCCTTGTGGTTCTAAATTAACTTTAAAATTTTAAAAACCCAATTCACCCTCCCTCTTAGGTTGCATAGCTGGGCAACAAGTGGTATCAGAGCTCGGTGCTCTAGTCCTACTTTGATTTAACCATCAAAGAGCTAAAGATCTATGGCAACTCAAGTTGGTGCTTCACTAGCTGAGGGGCAGTCCACAAACTGACCTCCACTTTTCAATGGATCAAACTACACCTATTAGAAAGCTTGGATAAAAATTTTTATCCAAGCACTTGACTATGATATGTGGAGTATCATAATTAATAGACCATACACACCCACTAAGATAATTGATGGTGTAGAATCAACTAAATCTGAAAGAGAATTGGATGAGGTTGACAAGAAAATAGCTCAACTCAATGCTAAAGCCATGAATATTTTATATTATGCTTTAGATGCTAATGAATTTAATCGTATTTCAACATGCATGTCGGCTAAAAAAATATAGGATAGGTTAGAAGTAACATATGAATGCACTAATCAAGTTAAGGAATCAAAAATTAACATGCTTGTGCACAAATATGAACTTTTTAAAATGGAGCATGATGAATTAATAACTGAAATGTTTACTCATTTTATGGATATTATTAATGGTCTAAAAAATTTTGATAAGTCTTATTCTAACAGCGATCTTGTGAGAAAGATTCTTAGATTTTTACTAAGGACTTAAGAGGCCAAAGTGACTGCAATCCAAGAAGCCAAAGATCTGAATATTTTATCCCTGGAGGAGCTTCTAAGATCGTTAATGACACATGAGCTAAATATGAAACAACATCAAGAAGAAGACGTCAAGAAGAAGAGGACAATCGTCCTCAAATATATTGCTCAACTCGATGAGGAATCTGATGAAACAGAAAATGTAGAGCAAGATGAAGAAATAGCTCTCATCACTAGAAAGTTTAAAAGATTTTTGAAGAAAAGAAAACAAAAGATGAGGAAGATGCCACCTACAAAAGGAAAGCATAGCAAGGAGAAGGATAAGGAGCAGCCCTTTATTTGTTATGAATGTAAGCTGAGGCACTTTAGGTCCGAATGTCTACAACTTAAGAAGGGCCTCAAGAAGTATAAGAAAAAGGCTATGGTGGCTACATGGAGTGATAGTGATGAGTCAAGCTCCGAAGAAGAAGATTCACATGAACAAACCAACTTGTACTTTATGGCACATGAAAATGAGGTAAACGCTGAAACTCTTAATGACTTTACTTTTGAAGAACTTCAAGAAGCATTTTATGATCTAGTTGATGATCTAAAGAAGTTAGAGATAAAGAACAAAGAATTAAAATCAAAAAATCAATCTTTACTAAAAAAAATGAGATTATTTCAAATAAAAAATTGATCTTCACACAAAAAAATTTGAACTTGAAAAATAAAATTGTTAAGTTAAAATCTATGGTAGAAAAATTTACTCTAAGTTCAAATAAACTTCAAATGATACTTGATAATCAAAAAGCCGTTTATGATAAAGTCGGTCTTGGCTACAACCCTTTAAAGAAATAAAAATTTTTGAAAAATATTTTTGTAAACTTATCAAGCAACAAGTTTTTAAATATTACTTACTTTAAATATGGTAAAGTATGACACAAATCCTATACATGTTTCTTTAAGAAATCTGAAAATTTTAATGTGAAGAAAATATGGGTTCCAAAAAGAACCATTGTGACTAACCAAAAAGGATCCAAGAAAACTTGGGTACCTAAAATCAAAACTTAATTTTTGTATGTAGGTGTGTCTTGCATCACAAGGAATAAATCAAAAATAGTATCTTGATAGTGGGTGCTTAAGATACATGATCGATGATGAATCCCAATTCATCATATTTGATACAAAAGATGGAGAGATGGTCACCTTTGGAGACAATAGCAAAGGAAAGATCATCGGTATAGGTAACATTGGTATCACTCCCTCCAAGTATATTGAAAATATTTTATTAGTAGATAGTTTGAAACATAATCTATTAAGCATTAGTCAATTCTGTGATAAAGGGTACAAAGTTATTTTTGAATCTTTATTATGTATAGTAACTAGTCCCAATGATGAAGGCATTAAATTTGTTGGGCATAGACATGAAAATGTTTATATGATAGATTTGAATAATCTTTTCAAGATAAACATGCAATGCCTAGGAGCCTTGAATGCCAAAATTAATGAGACTAGTTGGCTTTGGCTCCTTAAGCTTGCGCATATTAGCATGCATTCACTTTCAAAACTTATTAAAAAAGAATTGGTTATCGGTTTACCTAAATTAAATTTTGAAAAAGATAAAATTTATGATGCATACCAACTAGATAAACAAACAAAAGTCTCATTCAAATCTAAAAACATTATTTCAACTTCTAGGCCATTAGAATTATTGCACATGGATTTATTTGGACCCACTAGAACTACTAATTTAGGTGAAAAATGATATGGCTTTGTAATTATTGATGATTTCTCTCATTTTACATGAGTTTTCTTTTTGGTATATAAGAATGAAACTTTTCATGTGTTCTCAAAATTTTATTAAAAAGTTACTAATGAAAAAGATTTTTCAATTCAAAATATTCGAAGTGATCATGGAATCGAATTTGAAAATCAAGATTTTGAAAAGTTTTGTGATGAAAAAATATTGACCACAACTTTTCAGCACCTAAGACACCCCAACAAAATGGGATAGTAGAAAGAAAAAATAGAACCTTTGAAGAAATGGTCCGTATCTTGCTATGTGAAAGCAACCTCTCAAAATATTTTTGGGCGGAAGCAATTGACACGGCGTGTTATATTTTAAACCATACTTTAATTAGATCAATTCTAAAGAAAATACCTTATGAGCTTTGGAAAGGAAAAAAATCAAATATTGTATTTTTTCATATTTTTGGTTGTCGATGTTTTATTTTGAACAATGGTAAAGAGAGATTAGAAAAATTCGATGCAAAATCTGATGAAGCTATTTTTCTTGGTTACTCCTCTTCTAGCAAAACTTTTAGAGTTTTCAACAAAAAAACTTTAGTAGTAGAGGAGTCAATACATGTTATTTTTGATGAGACTAATGATCTTCCTTCAAGGAAGAGTGAATGTATTGATGATGCAGATCCTCTTATAGAAGGGATGAAGGAGCTCACCCTAAAAGACTCAACAATCTAAAATGAAGAAGAACATGAAAACAAACAAGAGGATGAAGGTGAAGAACAACAAGAACAACCTCAAAATACAAATGATCTACCTAAAGAATAGAGGTATGATCACAATCACCCCAAAGAATTAATCATTGATGATCCTACACATGGAGTAAGAACTCATTCTTCACTTAGAGATGCATACAATTATTTTGTATTTGTTTCTCATTTTGAACCTAAAACTATAGATGAAGCTGAAAAAGATTATAATTAGATAAATGCAATGCAAGAGGAACTTAATCAATTCGAAAGAAATAATGTATGGACTTTAGTATCAAGACCTAAAAATTATCTAGTAATTGGCACAAAATGGGTGTATAGGAATAAATTGGATGAACATGAAAATGTAATTAGGAATAAAGCAAGATTGGTTGTAAAAGATTATAATCAAGAAGAGGGAATTGATTTTGATTAGACCTTTGCACTTGTTGCTAGATTAGAAGCAATTAGGCTTTTACTTGCATATGCATGCTTTATGAATTTTAACTTATTCCAAATGGATGTCAAAAGTACTTTTCTAAATGGTTATATTGCTGAAGAAATATATGTAGAACAATCCTCCGATTTTAAAAATCATACTTTTTCTAATCATGTTTTCAAATTAAACAAAGTATTATATGTTTTAAAACAAGCACCTAGGACTTGGTATGAAAGATTAAGTAAATTCTTGCTTAATAATGATTTTTCAAGAGAAAATATAGATACAATCTTTTTCATTAAAAGAAATCATGATGATATCTTTGTTATACAAATATACGTTGATGACATTATATTTAGGTCTACTAATGAAACTCTTTGTCAAGATTTTGCTAGGCTCATGCAGGGAGAGTTCGAGATGAGTATGATGGGAGAACTTACATTCTTCCTTGGACTCCAAATCAAATAAACAAAGGAAGGGATCTCCATCACCCAAAGCAAGTACACAAGAGAACTACTCAAAAGATTTGGAATGGAGGGCTCCAAAGCAATTGGTACCCCCATGAGCCCATCATGTAAGCTTGATAAGGATGAAGAAGGTAAAAATATAGACTTAAAACTTTATAGAGGTATGATTGGTTCCTTATTATATTTAACTGCTAGTAGACCAGATATTATGTTTAGTATTTGTCTATGTGCACGCTTTCAATCAAATCCAAAAGAATCACATTTAAATACAGTTAAAAGAATTCTTAAATATTTAAAAGGTATACAAACTCTAGGATTATGGTATTCTAAGGACTTATTAATTGACTTAATAAGATATTCAGATGCCGATTTTGCTAGATGTTGATTAGATAAAAAAAAGTACTAGTGGAATTTGTCAATTTTTAGGAGTTAACTTAATCTCTTGATTTAGCAAGAAGCAAAATTCGGTGGCACTGTTTACGGTCGAGGTCGAATACATTGCAGCTAGAAGTTGCTGTGCTCAAATCTTATGGATTAAGCAACAACTTGAGGACTTTGCACTACAAGAAGAAGGTGTTTTTGCGACGGATTTATTTGCGATGGTTTATTTATCGTCGTAAAAAATTTATTTGTCACGGCAAAAAACCTTCGTAAATAAGATATAAATTTTAATTACTATTTGCAATGGCAATCAAATGTTGTAGTAAAAATTAGAGTTTTTACGATGGCAATACACCGTGATAAATAATCTACGATTTTTACAACGATAGTAAATCATGAAAAATAATTTATAATTTATATATATATATATATATTTTTTGAGATGGTATTTTGCAGTAGTAAAAAATCGAACCATAATTTTTATAATTTTTTTGCGACGGCATTGTGTCGTGATAAAAAACCTCCCGCCTACACTTTTTAACATCGTGCCTAATTTTCTTTTTTGCGACGGCATTGTACCGTGATAAAAAAAATAAAAAACCCCATCCCACTACCCACGCTCAACTCTCAGTTTCTCCTCTCCTACCGTAGTCTCCTCTTCTCCTCTCCAAACCCTACTGCGCCTCCTCCCCCTCTTCTGCTCCAAACATCGGTGTGTCCCCCGATCTCTCCATCGTGCCACTCCAAACCTCGACGTGCCCCCCGATCTCTCCATCATGCCCCTCCCCACGGCGTGCCCCCCAATCTCTTCAGCGTGCCCCAGCCCGGTCAGGTACGATCCCTCCCTCTCCTTCTCGATCTCTCTCTCTTCGATGTCAACCGAATAGAGAGAACAAATTAATGGGGAATATATAGTTTGTTCCATCTTCCAGTCTTGGTCTCCGTTTAACCCTTAATTTTTCTATATATGGGTTATCTAGCACCTGTGGTTGCGGCATCTGTGTTGGATAAACAGATTTCCAGTCTGCCATTGATATCGTTGAAGAGGCTTTACCAAGCAATTTAGAATAGGACCTTATGAAGGAGTCTTCAATTTTTCTTGGCTCGGTAGTTGTAGATCCTCCACAATCGATGCTGGTAATGAGATTTTTCCTCCTTTGTCCACTGGCATAGGCATGGAAAAACTTCATGTTGCGATCTCCTTGCAACAGCCAAGTAACATGTGATCTTTGCTTTCACAGAGTTTCCTCTGCTTGTAGAATATTTTCCAACTGATCCTTAAGTGCTTTTCTTCTACCATGTTCCATAGAGGACAAGTTTCTGCTCTCTTCTTGAGCATCGAGGGCAAGAATTTACTCTTTTATTTGAGTTTTTTCTCAAAATGTTTTCATTGCTTGCTCTATTCCAAACCTTGAGCCTCCTTCTTAAGTATCCTAATTTCATAACCAAAGTAGTAGATGCATCAGGGTAGGTGGGTGCAGTTTTCTATCAGGCTGCGATCAAATCTTTAAGTTCAAAATTCTGGACCCAAAAAAGTTCAAACCGAAAAGGTTTTCTAAGAGGAGGAGGGCTATAGAAGTTTAGTTTAATAAGGAAGTGGTCGAAGGTTGTTTTAAGAAAGGCATGAGCACAGCCAATGGGTGGTGCTCAATCCATTCCGGAGATACGAGGCATCTGTCTAGCATTGACATTGAAGGAGATTCATGGTGATTTGACCAAGTGAATAACAGTTGATTCATCCCTAGCTCTACCAACTCAAGGTTGTCCACAAAGGAATTGAAAGCCTCCGAGACAGAGGCGCTATTGCTGTTTCCTTTCCTTTCATTTGGAAATCTAATTGTGTTAATTGTTCAGGTAGTTGAGCCATCTCAGCCTGCAACTCTTCCCGCATCTCTTTAGCCCTATCAACAATCAAACCAGCCAAATTACCATTATCCACATAATGACACCAAATCTCTCTCTCTCTCCTATTAAAAGAAGATCATGTCTGTTCCCTCTTAAACAGGTAGCTAGAAGAAAGGTATAGAAAAGAAAAAGAGATAAGGACCTCAATCACTCTCTTACCAGCCTTGTGAGGGAGGGCAATCCAATTGCCACCAGTCCTATATTTCTCTATGAACTCTTTAAGCTTGGAGTCCTCCTCAGGAGACCAAGGACCCTTCTTCACATTGGCCTTGTCACAGCATGGAGCCCTCCCCATCTCTCTCGCCTACCCACTCCAACAAATTAATCTCTCTTCACTCCTCTCCTTTTGTCAAGGTTCCTTTTATTATGCTAGTATGTCATTTCATATATGTGAAAGAGATTTGCTAGTATATTTTTCTTTTTCTTTTGAAAGGTCTAAAATTAGATCCTTCTGCTTAAAGTTTACTTAGTATTTTATTATTCTTTTATTTTAAGAGATCATCTTCATATTACTAAGAAGTTTGTATCTGTTTCGATATTTATCCTCGTAAATTTTATTTTTTTTATAAAATTTATTTTTTTTATATTTATAAAAAAATTATTGTATATGGTTTTCAGGGAATACAAAACAATAACAGTATCAATGGATAGTAGTTATGGATAAAAATTGGATTGATTTGCGAGAAAGGACTTCACCTACATACATTGAGGGGGTCAATAAATTTTTAGACTTTGCATATGTTAATCAGACAGACAATGCAAAGATTTATTGTCCGTGTAAGAAGTGTAAAAATTATTTTCTTGAGGACCGACATGTAGTGAAACAACATATTATTACAAAAGGTTTCTTGACGACATATAAGATTTGGACTTATCATGGAGAGACGTACTATTCTACTAGGTCTAACCAAGACTGTGGAAGTAGAGATTTTTTTGATACGGAAGATGATATGGTTGGAATGATACAGGAGGCAACTGGAATCTTAATGTCAAATGACAATATGAAATTTAATCATTTAATGGAGAATGAAGGTCACGAGGGGTCTAATCAAGAAATAAAATATTTTTTTAGACTTCTTGAAGATGCAGAACATCCACTTTATCCAAATTGCATGAAATTCACCTCACTGTCATTTATTGTTCGATTACTGCATTTGAAAGTGCTAAGTGGATGGACAGATAAGTCATTTACATTGTTACTAGAATTGTTGAATGATGCATTTTCAGAAGGAGTATGCTTGTCAAATTCATATTATCAAGCAAACAAAATCACCACGGATTTGAGTTTCACTTATGAGACATGGGATGCATGTCCCAATAATTGCATGTTGTTTAGAGGCAAAGATGAAGGACATGATAAATGTCAAATATGTCAGAGCTCTAGATACAAATAATTTACAGAAGATTTAAATGATGATACTATTAAGAATAATCAGATTGCTGCAAAATAAGTGCGGTACTTTCTATTGAAGCCGAGGTTGTAGAAGTTCTTTATGTCGTCAAAAACTGCAGAGTTAATGAGATGGCATGAGGAGGAACGAACAAAAGATGGTATTCAAAGACATCCTGCAGACTCAATTGCTTGGAGAACTTTTGATGAACGGAATCCATCTTTTGCTGCAGATTGTCAAAATATTAGACTTGGTTTAGCAGCTGATGGATTTAATCTATTTAGATCAATGTCCATAGCTCATAGTACTTGGCTTGTTGTTCTAATACCATATAATTTACCACCGTGGATGTCTATGAAACAACCTTTCTTTATTCTTTCTGAGCTTATTGATGGACCAAAAGGACCGGGCAATAAGATTGATATTTATCTACAACCATTGATTGAAGAACTAAATGAATTATGGGAGAGAGGGGTACTTACGTATAATGCATCAAAAAAAGAGATGTTTCAACTTCATGCTGCATTATTATGGACAATCAGTGATTTTTCTGCATATGCAAATTTGTCTGGATGGAGTACAAAAGGTGAACTTGCATGTCCTTCTTGTTACAATCAAATAGAATCAACATGGTTGTCACATGGTAGAAAATTTTGTTATAGAGGGCATCGACGGTTCTTATCGAATACCTATAGATTTTGAAGAGATAGAATATCTTTTAATGGTCAAAGAGAATACAGAAGGAAGCCTGTTAAATTATCAGGTTGTAATATACTAAATCAATTGAATGGAGTGCTCACAGAATATAAAAAGAATGACCTCGTAAAGAGAAAAATTGAAGAAAATCAAAAAGGCACTTCAGGTGGAAAAAAATCTGGATGAAAAAAGAGGAGTATATTTTTTGATTTACCATATTGGGAGCATAATTTGATTCGGCATAATCTTGATGTCATGCACATTGAGAAGAATGTATGTGACAATATAATTTAGACAATATTGGGGGTTACGAGAAAATCTCAGGATAATTTAAATTCTTGATATGATATGCACGAAATGGGTATAAGAAAAGTATTAAATCCACAACAACGAGTGTCTGGTAAGGTTTATTTGCCTCCAGCTTGTTTTACAATGTCCAAAGATGATAAAGATATCTTCCTAAAAGTGCTAAAAAATGTCAGAGTCCCTGATGGTTATGCATCTAATATCAGTCGCTGCATACATTTAAAAGAACGTACTATTTGGGGATTAAAAAGTCATGACAATTATATTTTGATGCAACAGTTACTTCCTGTAGCTGTACGCAAAGCATTAGCTAAGGATGTGGTTGAGGCATTGACTGAGTTAACAAATTTTTTTAGACAATTATGCTCAAAGGTGAACAAGATGGCTGACCTAGAGTGTATTCAAGGTCGTATTGCTTTAACACTTTGCCAGCTTGAAAAGATCTTTCCACCTTCATTTTTTGATATAATGGAGCATTTACCTATACATTTAGCAGAAGAGGCACTCATTGCTGGAGCAGTACAATTTAGGTGGATGTATCCTATTGAAAGGTAATATTATTTATATAAAATGAAGCACGTCATACTCTTTCGATTTTAATTTATTGTTATGTAAATTTTATTTAATTTATATCTATATAGGTATCTACTTACGCTCAAACTTTATGTGTATAATCGAGCTCATCCGGAAGGCTCAATTGCCAAAGGATACCTGATGGAAGAGTGTATGAATTTTTATTCAAGATATTTACAGGATGTTGAAACTAGATCAAATCGATCGATTCAGAATAATGATGGTGAAAATAATTCAGGTCATCCCATTGGAAAGGGAGCCAAAATATATATTGATGAAGTCACATGGGAGCAAGCTCATCGTTATGTGCTGCAAAATATTGATGCTATAACTCCTATTCGAATGTAAGTTTTATAATCAACTTGTAAGATATACTAACAAATTTATACTTATTCAAGGTATTGTTTATAATATTTATAGGAAGCACATTGAATATTTAAGAAGACAAATGCCTCGTTCATCAGATGATCAAATTGAAAAGATCCATGTATCAACTTTTCACATATGGTTGATGGAGCATGTAAGTAATCATATTTAATTTTTCTAACAATTCAAATTCAAAACTTTTATTTATCATTTAATTTTTATATAATTTAAAGTTTAAAATATTATATTGAATATAGGTAAGAACATCTGAAATTCAGTACTCAGATGAAATTTAGTATTTTGCTAGAGGTCCAGACCAATTTGTACGATGTTATGGTGGATATATCATCAACGGCTTTCGATTTTGCAAACTTGATAAGGATAACAAGAGAACCACTCAAAGTCATGGAATTATTGTTAAGGCGCATACAAGTATTGGAGATATAACCTATTATGGAAGATTGATAGATATTATCAAGATTCGATATACCAATGATATGCAATTTATGCTATTTAAATGTGATTGGATTGATGATATCAAAGGAAAGAAGATAGATGAGTTTAAGATGACACTTGTCAATTTTAGTCATTTTTTATATAATGACAATGATGTTTCAAATGAACTATTTATTCTAGCAAGTCAAGCAGAACAAGTATGCTATATTTCAGATCTTGTAAAATCAGGATGGAGTGTTGTTCTCAAGATGACAGTTAGAGATTTGTTTGATATGTATTCAAAAGATGATTCAAATAATGTTAAATCAGTACCTCAAGCAGAGCCTTTTAACGAGCAACATTTAGATGAGACAATATATACTCGTGATGATGATGTTCATTGGGTGAGAGAAGGTGTAGATGGAACAACTGTAGATGATATGAGATCCATCGAAGATGATGTTGAGATGGATAAAGACGAATGACCATTGTTAATTATGAAAATTTGTATGTAAGTTATTATTATTCATTTGTTAGTTAAATTCTGTATATTTACTTTTTGTTAGTTATTATTGTTCATTTATTAGTTAAGATGAAGATGATGCTTACTTTTTATATTTTACATATAGGATGGCTCCAAAGAGGAGACGTGGTGTATCCATGTTGAATAGATTACAGGCTTATTCATCATCTCAGTCCAATCATGATGAGTCACAGCAACAATCATTTTCAGCATATAATACTCAGCCACATAGACAGCGATCAGAGACCACATTATCTCAGCCACAGTCATCAGATGTTGCAGGTAAAATCACTTATTCTACTTATGTAAAGTTAAAATTATTGTACTATCTTATCTGATTATTGTATTTGGATACTAATTAGATATTTCGAGTCAGTCAACTTCTAGATGAAGAGGTCGAGGCACGGCTCACGATATTGAGTTTTGGGACACGGGTCAGAAAGTTTCTTTGGTATTTGATGCTCATATGCAACCTTGTGGGTCCAATGCAAGTAAGTTCAAGAGTCAATTAGGGGTAATAGCGAAAAATGAGACATATGTCCCATTGACATATGCATCTTGGACAAAAATACCCCAATATATTCTAGACCACATTTGGAAAGAGGTGCAGGTAAAATATATTTATAAGTTTTATTTTATAATTATGTATTTAATTATAGATTATATTTGGAAGGAGATGCGAAATAAGTACTCTTATTTTTTATATTCATACATTTTATATGATTACTAATTTTGTTAAATTTTAATTTTGTAGGATAACACAGATGCCCCTAGTGAATATAGAGAAAATTGTTTAAGATCGATTGGTGAGATGTGGAGGAATTGGAAGTCTTATATCAAGCGTCATTACTATGATGAGCACCAGAGGGAAGAAAATCTTATCTCTAGACCTCCTCCGCGTGTGAAAACTGATAAGTGGGAGATACTTGTTCGTTATTGGAGACAAGAAGATGTCCAGGTACTTATTCTTTTGTGATTAGTTTCTTTTTATATAATAAAACTATATATTATATTTTTAATTACATTAATAACTTTTGTAGGCACAGTGTGCACGAAACAAAAATAACAGGAAGATATTGGGAGGCTTGCATAAGACAGGAAGAACTTCATTTTCTGTTATTAGAGCAAATGTATATTTAAAATATTATAAGTTTATACTAAATATAACTTTAGTATAAATTCTTATATATATTTAGATTATTTATGTTAATAGATGGAAGCAGAGGGATTAGAAACAGATCGACTAAGCGTGTTTATTAGAACACGTACTTCAAAGCAGGGTGTCATCGATGCGGATGCACAAGAGTGTATAGTAAATATATAATTTAAATTCTCGTTACATATAGTATATTTTATATACTAATATCAATATTATAATTTTTTATTACAGGAGGAGATGAAACGACGACTTGAGGAGATACCTGAGGATGAGCGCACACCAGAACTAAAAGATCATATCTTTGTGGAGGTGATGGGAGAAGATGGACATGGACGGATGTGTACTTGGAGTTCGAGTATGACAAAGTGATGTTTGTATTAGCAATCTAATCAGGCACCATCAGAGGAGACCATTAGGAGGATTCGAGATGAGCTTCGGACTGAGTTTGATGACAAGATTTTCTACTTGGAGGTACAGCTCCATCAGATGCGTGCTCAGATGGCGAGTGGATCTTTTGCGCATAGCCCAGTAGGTAATCCTCGTTCGGTGCCATCCAGTAGTGGGCAGGTATGATTTATTTATTTAGTTAGATTTATATTATATATTAATTGATTATTATTTATAATTAATTTTATATCTTTCAACTTTTTATAATATATAGGTTCTAGATGCATCTAGTGCTCACCAAACACATGCATCAGAAAATGAGAGATTCACTCAGGTGCCTGATGAGGTTTGTGATGATATTCTTGTTGTCCGGATTCTCTTTTCTTTTAGTGTGACAGGCTGCATCATTTTTCAGAAGCATAGAATCATTTTTCAAGGTGAATATGGTGGGATATTTGCATGGTTCCTGTGATTAAATTAAAGACCTTGTGCTTATGAGCATAATGATGATTTGTTGAGAGAAAGCATTCGTAGTATTGGTCCATTAAAAATGTAGGTTGGGTTATTGCCTCACTGTTGAATCAATACTTGCAAGTGATTCCAGAGGCCTTTAGCTCATCACAGTTCAAAATATCTTAGGCTGCAGAATTGATTTCCCTTTCAAGTCTTTTGAACTTTTTTGGTTTCAGAGCTACCGACTTTGGTGTCAGCAGGGGGGACAAGAAGATACTCGAATAGTTGCAGCCATTTTAATGAGGAAGATAATAAAAACTGAAATGTTATGCATGATTGGTAGCTTCAAGCTGGCTGCTAGTTTTAAAGTAAATCTGACCATTGTGTAGTATAAAAAATAATAATTTCTTGCATTAGATCTTTGTGCCAACAATATGAATATGTTCATATTGTTGGCACATCCTTTGGTACAGGAAGTCAGAAATTATAAGTGGATTCCATTGTAACCTTTATTCTAAAAAATTTATTTTTGTTGGTGATCTCATTTTATATATTTTTTGTAATAATTTATTAAATTAATATATATTATTTATTTATTTTCAGGTTTAGGTACAAGTCCATGAAGACGAAGCAAGCAAATTTCTTGTTCTATTTTGCTTTTTATTGTATTTTGGACAATAGATATGTACTTGAATACTTATGTTATGTTTGAGTAAAATCTGGATGAATTTTTAATATTGGGTAATGCATTTCAAGTTATTTTTGGTTGAATAGATTTATTTTCAATATTTGAGTATTATGCTTTATTTTCTCTCTAATTGATAAGCAGGTGTATCAATAATGGTTACAACTTCATAGACACATTTATATAAAAAGAATAAAAAAATAAATATAATTAATAAAAATATAATTTATATTTTTTGCGATGGTATTTGCTATCGTAAATAATGTATCAAAGATAATAAAAAAAGTTTTTTTCTATCACTATTTACGATGGTAAAGTGCTGTAAAGAAAAAAATTTTTTTGCTACCACTATTTGTGACGGTAAAATGCTGTAAAAAATAATTTTTTTTTGCTACCACTATTTACGACAGTAGATTGCTATAATAAAAAAATTTTTACTACCACTATTTGCGACGGCTATAGTTGTCGTAAAAATAAAATACTTATTTACAACGGCAAAATACGGTGGTAAAAAATTATTTGCTACGGTATCTTCTATCGTAAATAAATATCACAAATACATCTTATATGATGCTTTTTTATGACGCAAGCATTTACCGTCGTAAAAAGTTGTCGTAAAAACTTTTTACGACGGTATTCCACCATCGTGAAGTTTTTACTGCGGTCGAAACGACGACAGTTAAAATGCCGTCGCAAGACCGTCGTAAATACGCTTTTGCGACGGTAAGTCATTATTAGCGACGGCAAAATACCATCGTAAAAAATATATTTTCCTATAGTGTTGGCATCAAACTCAATGAAACTCCCATAAGATGTGATAATACTAGTGCTATTAATCTAACTAAAAATTTAATTTAGCATTCTAAATCAAAGTATATTGAAATTAGACATTATTTCATAAGAGAACATGTCCAAAATAATGATATAATTCTTGATTATGTATGTACTGAAAAATAATTGGCTGATATCTTTACCAAGGCCTTAAGTGAAGATAGATTTTATGAAATTAGGAGAGAACTAGGAATCTATGATCCGTTAGCTTAAGTATCTTTCTGATTCCAAGTTTTTTTTATCAAAAATTTATTGAACCAAGTTTTTGAGCTCAATTCTCATCTCTCTTTTCGTAAAAGCTCAAAACTATCCTTCATATGATCAATCTCTTAAATAGATATCCTTCTCTCAAGTTTTAATTTTTTTTGAAATTTTTTCATCATTTTTTTTGAATTTTTCTAGCCATGAGTCGACCCCCAGGGTCGACCCTAGGGTAAACTTATAATTTTCATTAAAACTTATTGGACGCTCTGTTTTATTGAGAAATCTCCGTTAGTTAAGAGGCCGACCCTTTGCCTTTCATCTTTCTCTTCCCACCAAATAAAAATCTCCTCCCTCTCCTCTCTCTCAACCATAAAAATTCTCTTAAAATCCCTCTTCTCACCAGGTTTTTCCGTTCAAATCGTCCTTTTAGGAACTAAATCCTTTTTCCTTTTCTTCTTCGTTTGGGCGGATCAAGCTTACCCTAGCTTCAAACACTCTTCTCCAAACCGACGGTCTATCTCCCCAAAATCCTTATTTTTCCTCTAAAATTTTTTTCACTTTATCTCTCTTAGGTCTCTTAAGCTGTTTGCAAGTCTCTCTTGTCCGAAATGGCTCCCAAATTGAAGCTACCGCAGAGAAGAAAGTCTGCTCGTGGGTTAGAAGAGGAAGTGTGCAAAAAAAAAATGGCAGCCGAGCTCTCTCCTGCTCCAACCCCAGTTTCAAGTCCTGCTCCAGCTTCTTCATAGTCCCCACTTAGTCCAAGCAAGGTACCTCTCTCCAATCGAAAAATAGAACCCGAAAAGAATATAGATTTTAAGTTTTTTTGAAAAAGAGGGGTTCTCAATTGGAACAAAAATTAAAAGTCAAGGATGAGAGTTTTACTGTCTATTGAAAGAAAATATTTATATTGATTTGGTTAGAGAATTCTATTTAAATTTAAGTTACTACAATGGAACAGTAAAGTCTTCAGTGAAAGGTGTTAACATTGTTCTTGATTCATTGCTTTTCGGATAAATCTTGTACTTGCCTTGTGAAGGTTATACTCATATGGAGCTCCCAATCAAAGAAAAGAGACTAAGTGTTATTTTAGGGAGAGCATTTACTGAAAATTTAAATAAATTAGAAGCAAGGATACTTTCAGTAGAGATGAGACTTTTCATTACATGGTGACCAAATTTTTTGTCCCTAGGAGTGACAGGCATGACCTCTTATCTAGTAGGGATATATGCATCATATACCATGTAATCACCGAGACCCCCTTGAACCTTCCTGCTCTGATGTTTGAGGCCATGAGAGAGACCCTAAATAGGTTTAGGGCTCACCGACCTTATGGTATGGCACTCATCCTGGTCTTTAGGAGGTTCGGAGTCTGTTTTGAGAGGAAGGCAGTCACCAGATTATCACATTCTGATACCATCAACTGCCACACACTGCACCGCATGGGTTTTTCAAAGACTGATGATGGTTGGTCGAAGGGTGTTGAGGAGAGAGCAGAGGAGGAGGGACCGTCTTTACCTCCTTGTGATCACAGAGTATCTCCTGATATTCAGTTCGTATCTGATCACGAGGTTGGTCCCTCAGAGTCAGTGAGGAGGGATGCTTTTGTACCACAGTCAGGGAGTAGAGTAGATCCTTCAGTGGTCAGAGGATGATATCTCAGGCTGTTTCAGACCAGACTATGATCCCTCATGTCTCTACTGTCTTTTAGATACTTATAGCTCAGTCCGCACGACTTGAGGAGCTTGAGGGATGTATTCTGAGACTGACGGGCAGAGTTTTAGATTTGCAGAGGCAGGTATTAGCCTTATCCTATCTCCAGCCGTATGCGGACATCACGGAGGTCTCCAACCTGTCTGCAGAGGTGGCTAAGCTTCGAGGTATTTTGGAGAGTGGCTTTGATTTTTTGAGGAGAGAGATCAGGGACTCTAATGGGGCTGTCTCTACTCAGATTGGTATCTTGATGCAGTCCATGTTGAGAGCTTTGGAACAATTAGATACCATCAGACTTGTTCTCCTAGTAGAATCCATATCTTCCCAATCTCCAGGACCTTCTCACCCTTCTGCTCGTGCCGGTGCTTCTACTCGTGGCTGAGGCAGATGTGGTCGAGGATGTGCCCGTGGCTTTGATCCTGTGACTCCTCATCATATCTCTGACTCTTCTGATTCTGATGCCTCTAGCCATAATATTTATTAGATCTAGCATAGTTAGTCTTTTATGTCTAGGATCTAACTTATGGCTTTTATATTTGTTGGCTGATTGACTCATGAAAAGTTGTATTTTTTGTTACCCATGACTTTTGTATGGCCTATGTATTTTGACTTGACTCTTATGTATTGTGACATTTATATATCTGATAACTCTTCAGTCATATTTTAGATATATATATATATATATGCTGTTAACTTCTATAAATGTCATTTGGATTGATTTTTATGAATGGCATCAATTGAAATGTCTTAATTATGTGCTATAAAAAATACCTCATATATGTGCTATGGAATATTATGAATGGCAATATCTTCTATATGAGCAAATTGAAATGTCCTTTATGATTGCTATAGTGAGGAAGAGTTTTTTTCTTTTTTCTTTAAAATCCCCTTAAGATCTTAATTGATGTTGTCAAAAAGGGAGAGTAGCGAAATAAAATCGGACAATAAGAAAAATGTGTCAAGAAAATAATTTTATAAGCAATTTTCAAACTAATCTTCAAACTACTCATGATGCATTTTATTCAAATAATTAGCTATAATATTTAAGTGATGCATTTTCATAAATTTAAAATTCTTAATCAATACTTTATATATGTTATATTTTGCTTTTGCTCAAGTATTTTGTCATCATTAAAAAGGGAAAGAATGTTACTCCATGAATTGATTTTAATGATTACAAAATATTTGAGGGAGTTACTAATAATTTTGACTTGAAAAAAGATTTATTATATATTAGGGGCAAAATCGTAATTTTATCAAGTTCTGATTCGAAAGCCTCAAGAGCAAGAACAGAAGATTTGTGAACTATTGGAGGTAATTTCATATTTTTTGGATATATATTTTGAGAGAAAATTAAATTTAAAGAAAAGGATCGACCTCTATCAAAAGGGGCTGAACGGCACGCTATTTTTGGCTGGCACATCCAAAGAGGATGACCTTAGGGGTCGATCTCTGTTGTTTGTGCAAGCCAAAGATACAAAACAGTCACTTTCTGTTCTGCACCATAGAGGTCGATCCCATAGAGGTCGACCCCTGGGGTTGACCCCTGTGTAGAGGACGATCCTATGAGTCGACACTTGTGACGGAAAATCTCCGTAACGGTTAGTTTTTCAGCTCATTTTGACTGTATTTAATGCTCATTTAAAGCTCTCTAACGACTCTAATCTTGTCCATATTTCTCTCTAGCATCCATTGAAGATACAAAGGCACTTGAAGGAGGAAAAAATACAAGAGATTCAAGCTTTCATTTGAGCCCTAAGCAAAAAGCCCTATTCAAGCAAAAGAAACTTTCATTTCAAGTTCACCAACTCCTCAAGAGCTCATTCAAGTCTTCAACAACCTTGAGGAGAATCAGAAAAGCTTCTTTCTTATTGTGTAAAGTGTACTTAAAGTTTTACTTGCTCATTAAAGGAGCTAAAATTGTATTTCTTTGTTATGAACTCTTATACTCTGTTTTTGTCTTGATCTTTAGTTTTGGGAGGGTTCCAAAACTTGAATAGGTTGATCTGAACCTTGAATCGGATTGTACTGGGTTGGCTTGTACTCGAAAAATAAGTGTTCTAGTTTGGGATAGCTAGAGTCAGAGGTACCGACATTGTATTCTTGTTGAATACATTTTAGTGGATTTAAATTCCCAAGTAGGAGCTTGGGAAGTAGATGTAGGTGCAAGGTTGGCATCGAACCACTATAAATCTTGATTGTTTGTAGTGTGCTTACTTGCTCTCTATCTAAATTTCTTTATTTTCTTGCATTCGTACATCTCATTTCTACACTTTGCTTAAATCACTTACTACATATAACTTGTTTATTATTACTTAATTCTTGTGGTTCCAAATTAACTTTAAAATTTCAAAAACTTAATTCACCCCCCTCCTTTTGAGTTGCATAGCTGGGCAACAAAACTTAAGGTGCGTTTGGTTAGCTATTAATAAAATAATTTTTTTATTTTTTGATTTTTAAAAAGTAAAAATCAAAAAACAATATTTGGTAACACCATGAAAAGTAAAAAGAAAAAATCAAAATAATCAAAATAATTACTTTATATGCAAAGTAAAAATTTTTTACTTTCTAAAATTTACTTTTTTACTTTTTTGCTTCTACACATCTAAAACGTCAAACCAAAAAGTAAAGAGTCTGAATCTTTCTCTCTTATCGAGCTCTTCACCTCCCCACTCCCTTCTCCCTCCTTTCTTGAACCATTCTCTCTCGTCAAGCTCTTCACCTGCCATCCCTAAATGTTACTTTTAGTTACCAAACATATTTTTTATTTTTTATTTTTATTAAATAATAAAAAATAAAAAAATAAAAAATATTTTTTAAAAATCAAAAATCAAAAAGTGAAACCAAACGCATCCTTAGAAACTCCCAAGCAAAGTCCCTGAAGCTTCCCTTGGCGAATAATCCTAATAAAGAAATGAATAGCTCATTGCTCAGATATGTGGCCGAGAAGTGCAAATGATTCAGCGGGAGATCATGCGAAACCCCCTCGCACGGCTTCAAGCTCAGGATAATCCAAACAAAGTTCTCCATTAAATTCCTTTCTCCATCCTCCCAAAGCTTCGTCACATGATCCAAGCTATGCTAAAAGCAAACCAAAGTTATTGACCCGAATTATATTGCAATTCACCAACTGGGGATGTCTGCATATAGCTGCAATTTCCACTCAACTCATAAGAAATGTTTAGCACAGAGAATGCTGAAATGCCGAAAACATCAGTACCAAACCAGCCGACTGTGACGTGTAACCGAGACGTTGTAATACGAACCGTGTACCTCACTCATTTGTGTCGTCGTCTAGATAATTTTTTTTCCTTTGATTGAAAGGGAGGGTTAACCACCCATTTTATTGCTAAGTATTTACATATTTACATCCTAGTATATGTACAGTGGGTTAAAGGCATTAAAGCCGATTTGTGAAGGAAGGATTACTGCCATTCTGAAGGTCATTATAAACGCTCCAGAGAGACAATGCCGTTCTGGAGGTTAACATAAATGCTCTAGAGAGAAGGTTAACTTCTCCAACAGCATCCGGTTTCACATTTCAGCAGACGGTAGCCAGTCTCTGGGCAAAGTCACTCTCATTTCTACGGTCTTTCCATAGGAGTTGGCCTTGAAACAGAATATCTTTTTATTTCGTTCTTTCCACAAGCACCACATCACCGCTGAAATTACACAGCATATATATCGCCTGCTTTGGGGTGTCATTGCCAAGGTTGTTCTTTTATATTCCCAAGAAGTCTTGGATATTATGCGGTGGAGAAGAGAGTGAAAGCTTTTGAGTAATCGCGTTCCGGGAGGAGAATTGGCAAGCTATAAATAGATGATCAATGCTTTCTTCTATTGAGCTGCATGGGGGCAATTGTTGAGATGCAGAGAATTTCTCTTTCGAAGGTTGTCAGTAGTGAGTATTTTGTTATGGAGTGAAGCCAAATAAAGATCTTAAACTTAGTAGGTATTGGTAACAATAGAATGCTTATAGGGAATCTTGAAGTTGGCAAGAAGTTGTAAGCGCAATGAATCGAAAAGATACCATTGGCACTCCATCTCCATTGTATCACATCTGCTTCTGTTGTTGGCTGAATAGTTCCTAGAAGTGCTTGCATTTGGTAGAGCTCCTTTTTAGCAGCTGAATTAAGAAAGTTATGGAAGTTGCCTTACCTATCTGGAGATAAAAGAAACTTATGGACAATGATGCTAGGAGTGCGAGTAATCCTGAAAAGATTCGAAAACTGATCATTTAAGCATTTTCCTTCGTACCAACAATCAGACTAGAACAACGTCCATTTTCCATCTCCCATTCTACTCTCAATGCACACATCGAATAATGGGCAAACTATTACAACATATTTCCATGCTTGAGATGCCTTCAAAGCCCATGATATTGGTGCAGTGAGATGGATCCTATCTTTGCAATATTCATTGTAGATGAGTGTTCCCCACATCTTCAGATGTTCATTCTCATACCTCTACCATCCTTTAAAAAGCAGACATTTATTGTAGAGTCTCAAATTCAATACACACATTCCTCCATATTTCTTTGGTTTGCAGATGATCTCTGGCTTGCTAAGCAATGGCCTCCTTTGCATTGCTTTTCTCCTCTTCATAAAAATTTTCTTCTTCTTTTATCAATTGAATTAATCACTACTATGGAGAGAAGGTACGTTGACATTTAGAACGTACGTAGAGCAGACAATACTAAATTTATTAATGCTAATCGACCTCCAAGGGATAACAACTTACCCTTTCCATGCTGACAACTTCTTTTCAATCTTCTCCATTAAGAAATTCCAATTAGATGCTTTTAGTGGACCTGTGGATAGTGGAAAATCAAGGTATATGGTTGATAATGTTGCAAGCTTACATCCCAGTGTCGCTAGGTAGCATCTAATGTGAACCTATGATAATTCAATTGCATATAATGCACTCTTATCAAAATTAATTTTAACCCAGACTAGATTTCAGAGGTGTATAGTATGAACTTGAGATGCTGAATGTGCTGATGATTAAAATCGCTCAATAGAATTGTGTCATCAGCATATTGCAAGCATGTTCTATTGGCGGTGGTGGAAGACAATCCAATGCTAGTGATAACACCATTCCTAACTACTAGTTTGAAGATCTAGTTTAGCACATCAATGACTAGGATGAAAAGCATGGGAGATAGTGGATCTCCTTGCTTCAAACCCCATCGTATCTAGATCCATCTCATTGGATTGCCATTAAGGAAGAGTGAAACCTAGCTTGTTAATTGCCAGAATACATTTTGTCTACTTACACCATTTAACACTGAACCCTTTTGCCTTTAAGATTGCAAAGAGGGAAGGCCAGCTTACACTATCGAAGGCTTTCTAAAAGTCCTGTTTAAATAATATTCCTAAGGTTTTCATTCTTCGACTGTAAGAGATGATCTCTGCCATGGTTAGGAAGCCATAATTTATTTGGTGCCCTTTAATAAAAGCTGCCTGATCATCTGAAATGAGGTCATCGGAGAGCTTAGACAGGCGGATACACAACATCTTAGATAGGATCTTGAGTACTCCAT
This sequence comes from Elaeis guineensis, assembly GCF_000442705.2. Classification (NCBI taxonomy): domain Eukaryota; kingdom Viridiplantae; phylum Streptophyta; class Magnoliopsida; order Arecales; family Arecaceae; genus Elaeis; species Elaeis guineensis. The sequence goes on along the minus strand of NC_025998.2, from coordinate 20,277,133 downwards.
TCATCAAGCTGATTGGCCGGTAGTCTTGAGCCATTTTACATTCTTATTTTTTAGGTATAAACGAGATAACAATGTAGTTAAGCCTGGATATATCTGTATTGCAGGCATGGAACTTATTCAAGAAGTTACATATATCATTCTTGATTAGATCCTAAAATACCTGATAAAATTCATTTGGATATCCATCGAGGCCTAGAGCTTTTCATGATTTGGATAGATTGAAAACTGCATTGCTTATTTTCTTTTCTGAAAATGGGCTATCTAGGGGTTTTCATTTTTTGTAATTGGTTTGGGTAAAGTGATTTCCAATCTACTGACAAACTTATTGTGGTGGCTTTACCAAAGCATTCTGAATACTATGCTAGGAATGCATCTTAGATATATTTGGGTTCGGTTGTCATTACTCCCTTACATTCAATGCTTGTAATGAAGTTTTTCCTTCTTCTTCCACTAACATATGCATACAAGAACTTTGTGTTTCGATCTCCCTATCGAATTCAATTAACATGAGCTTTTTGTTTCCATAAAGCTTCTTCTTCCTGTAGAATACTCTCCAATTGCTCCTTAAGCTCTTTCCTTTTATGCTGCTCCTCCATTGGCAAGCATCTATTCTCTTCTTGTGAATCAAGTTCAAAAATTTGCTCCTTAATCTGAGTTTCTTCCCCAATATATTTTCAATTCGATTCTAAGTCTTAAACTTCCTCCTCAAGAAATCCAGCTTCATGACTAGATTAGTACGTGCATTAGGGGAGTTGGGTGCTGCCTTCCACCAAGCTCCTACCAGATATTTGAGGTCATGCTTCAATAGCCAAAAGAGTTTAAATCGTAATGGCTTCCTGCATGCTGGGTGCTTATAAAATTCCAGCTTGAGAGGAAAGTGGTTAGAGGTGGTTTTAGGGAGTGGCATAGGCATTGCCACTAGAAACTGTTCTATCCAATCAGTCGTGACCAAGCACCCATCCAGCTTAGTCATTGAAGGTGAATCATGGTGGTTTGACCAAGTAAATAAGAGCTGATTCAGCTTCAGTTCGACCAGCTGATGATGATCTACAAAGAGGTTGAACTCTTCTGAGACATAGATGCTATTGCTATTTCCTTTCCTTTCATTCAAAAATCTAATTGCATTAAAGTCCCCTATTATGATCCATTGTCCCTGCCATTTGTTCCAAATGAGAGCTAACTCTTGGAAGAAATTTGGTCGCCAGTGATGATCATTTGGCCCGTTTACATTTGTAATTAGCCATTGCATCTAGTTCATAGGAGGCTGTTGAAGATGGTGCAGGATACTAAGAGAGTATTCACCTTGAAAAAAAGTCAGACCATCAACTAGGGATGAGTTCTAGATAGTTAGAAGACTACCAGATGAGCCATTTGCATTAACCATCCTAGTGTCAAAGTTTCTATCATATGAGCTGGTAACATGTGCACTAGTTGCATCGCTGAGTTTGATTTTCTGAAAGCATGTGAGCGTACAATTGGCTTGGGTTATTGTATCTTTAACTGTTCTTCGCTCAGAGGCCTTTCCTAATTCTCTAACATTCCAAAATAACAAGCTCATCTTGTGTTAAAGAGAAATCTTATGCACTTCTAACTAAAACACTGCAACAGAGATATTACTAGGTTACACTTCATATATTTACATCCAAAAAGCTCTCCCAAACATGGTTGATTGTTTTCTACACCAACCAACACCAAAGGAATTAGGTATGTATAGAAGAATAGTGAATCTATTTTAAGTTGCAGTCGGAAACTACTGATCACTATCATCTTGGGATAGGTGGAGGTTGAAGCAGGTAGTCCTCATCAGTTGCTAGTGGTGGCCACTGCTAGGCAACATCTCTGAATTTTCATCTCTTTGAGCTCGAGTATATCCGAAGAATCAGTATCATGGAAGAGTATACCCCTTTTTTTCCAAGGGCTCGAATTTCAACCAGTGTTAGTGAGTTAAGGAAGAGAATATCATCTGGTTTAAGCTCTAGTTCAATCATTCCAAGGGTTTTCACCTTCTTTGCCTGGATTCGAGCACTTCGTTTGAGTAATCTAGCAGAGACATCCTTGGAGCATCGTGGGCTAGTGCTAAGAGTTATAACTAGAGGGGCTCACTCAAAAATTGAATTTTGAGTCTAGCGAGGACTGTCGAAAAGGCCCTAGAGACTGTAACAGTTAGTCTCATCTGTTTGCTGGGTGCTACTATAGAAAGGAATGCAGGCCTAATGATCGACTAGTCGGGTGGTGTGTCTGTGTCTTCTCCTATTCCGAGAGAGGGGGTAAAGCTTTTAAAATTCAAACCATCTCTACCGGTTAACCACTGCTTAGGGATGACCTCCAACAGTGATAGGAAGGTTACTACCCTAAATGGTAGCTTCCCAAAGTAGTTTAGCTAAACTTGGTTAAAAGCCAAAGTGATACTAATTTGGGTTGGATCAATCGAAAGGACTTTCATGTCAGTTTGACAACTAGGGTCATGCCTGCCTCTATTTTTCAAACACGGCAGGTCATACAACCGGTGATCTCAATCTAAATGGCCCAAGTGTTGATGCCAAGAATCCTGATTTGGATTTGTCCAGCTAAACTATTCTAGAATTTCCATTCATCCCCACCATCATCATATGAATAATCTCCCGAGCTTGATGATGAATCATCGGAACCTTGTTCAACAATATAGTTCATAGTTAAAGTGATAAAATATGTATATGAATTAGTAGTTACCTTAATAACTTTAGGAGTACTCTCAATATTTTTGCCGACGAAAACTATGTCAAAACCCCGGAGATCATCTCATTGGAGGCTTGATCTACTTGCATGATGGAGAACACCAAAGCCAAATATGATTGTCGCAACAAGCTCTGCAGTCTAACAAAAGAGCGAAAGATTGTAAAGGGTAGCATATATCTTAAGCTTGAGGTTATGATGAGCTCTTCCTTTAAATTGGTTCCAGTGGTTCACAATCAGTATAAATCCATCTCCTCTAATATGGCTTGTGCCATGAGAGCTTGTATTATTGGCTTACCTAAAAAAGCCACAAAGAATTTATTAGAAGCTAGCTGTCTAGTCATCCAAGAGCCATGTCGTTTTACTTTCTGAGCTAGAATGGTCGAGACGTCATCCATCTTGATTGGCCGACCAAAAGACTCTACAAAGGCTGCTTGATCCAGGTAACCGGAAATAATATTTCCCCATTTCTTTTGAGACTGGGAGGAAGACCTTGGTTGCAGGTTGGCCATTCCCAGAAGAGGCCGGGGAAGGGGGAGGTTGTGCTTGCATGTGGCTCATATTGGTACGAGGTCGGGTATAGTTGGTATTGTGGAAGAAGAGTTTGCAGGTTATGGTCATATGACCGAGTTTAAGGCAAAGAAAATAGTGATATAGGTTCTGATAGGAGGTTTTTAGGTGGTCCCTATCGCTGCAGCAGAAACAAACCCGGCCCTTTTTAAAGGCAACAGCGGATGGATAGTCGGGAAGGGTGATAAGGGTTGAAGACTGTCGAGTTGATTTGGCAGAGTTAATACTGCCGATTGGCGCATCTGATTTGACACCTTACTTAATGACATCGGTGTAGGCATGGTGGAGTACAGCAAGTGATGAGTTCTTCATGGCAAGTCATGGCAGTAAATTTGGTGTTGTGTATTTTTAGCTACGGTTAGGGATTGGAAGGATCAAGACCCTAGAGACTTATGATGAGGACAGTTTGGTTGGTGGGACTAGGGTGTGTACATCGAGGCTAAACGAATGCATGTCTGGAGCTGTTGAAGGGTAACTCCTTACGCCCAGTTAGAGCAGGGTTGTTGTTCATGGGATGGGATAGTTGTTCTACATATGGTTGAGAGATGAAAGAACTCCATTTCGTGGGAACCAAGGCATCGTTCGGCGAAAGTGGAGCACCTGGTTCCTTAAGCGGCGTCTTTTGGGCTCAACCCGCATCCATCGACCATTTGCTGCTGCTTGAGGATCCTTAAAGAAGCGAGAGTGGGTATTTTCATGATGGGTGTGATTGATGATTGTTGGGGCTTGCTCCTTCTGATCACTTTGAAACAGTAGCTTGTTATTTATGATTCCACGAGTTAGTCTGGCTGCGAGAAGACTAAGTAGACTATGACTTGAAGGTCAACTTTCCTTGCTCTGTTATGGACATCTAAGGTAAACGGCGATGACGCTCAGCATTTTTCTTCAAATTTGTTTCATTAGGAGCTTATATCTCTGTTTATCTAACAGACTACCGGGATTGTGTTTGCACCAGAGAATGGTGATGCGTTGTAGGTGGGTGGTGGTATGGCACATGAGTGAGAGGAGATGGAAGAGAAGGAGAGTTGATGGTGGAAGGTGGGAGTTTCTCTCTCTAAGATAAGCCATCGTACTCCAGATCATTAAATTTTCAAGCGAAACTCTCGTAACCGTCTGGATATAAATAATAATCAATAAATGTAACCACTTTCTTTTTCAAAATAAGTTAATCAAAATCAGACTCCCGCTATTGCATGATATGCTGAGAGAGTATTTCGATATTCTAAATTGATAACCTTCAAATTATAACTGAGCAAATCTTATCATTATGCCAAAAATCACTCTCCATATCTTATCACCAAAGAACACAAAAGAGAACATCAGGCATATTTATTAAACATCGGGAACAAAAAAGTCTAACCCTCTTATCATCGAATAACACAGAGGAACTCACAACATCGCGGAAATTCTCGTATTTTGTTTAATATTTTGGCGACCAATGTTAAAAAAGAAAAGCCAGAACATGATTAACATGCATTACATTACCTTTTAGGTCCCATACCAGGCAAATAGTCAAAAAAAAAAAAAAAAAAAAAAAAAAAAAAAAAAAACTCCAAAACATACACAAAAAAAAAAAAAAAAACAAACAAACATGCACCCAACATAAAAAAAAAATAAATAAAAAACATATGATAATATTTTCACGATCAAGTGGTCTAGAAGAGCTAAGCAGAAAGAACATTAGAAACAAAATAAATATATCATAATACATTCATAATCAATATAAAAAATTATACAGTCCGAAGAATGGAAGGCTATGGACAATATGATTGGTGCACCCAAAATCCCTTGGAGAGCTCTCGAATCCTCGAAGCCAAGACAAACTCAAGCAAAACCCAAAGAATATATCTCCTTGGCTAATTCATCGCCATTTTTCTTCCAATAAAAACATCACCATCAACTAAAATAAAAACATCACCATCAATTAAAATAAATTTCAAATAATTTTTTTCTGCTATGAAAGTAAAATTTGTTTTCTTCCAATAAAAACATCACCGTCAACTAAAATAAATTTCATTTTTCATTATGGAGACAAAATTTTTGCTACGAATCAAAGAAAGAGAAATCAAGATCATCCAACGGCTGGTCCCACAATGGAAGATCATTGAGTCCTAGCAACTCCTCTCCGGAGAGATTGCCAAGAAGGAAGACGTCAGAATTTAACCCAAAATAAAACTCTTCGAAAGGACCGCAAATCGACTTCTCTGACGGTGGAAAATTAGAATTGTTGGTATTCGCCGCCACCACCTCTTCAACGATCCCGACGACCGGGATATCCGTCCGAGAATTCTCGACGATGACCGATACGTCGAGAACAGAAGAAGGGGAGATGGCAGAAAAAGGGACTTTTTTCTCAATAATCTCGGAGGTGGAGGAAGTAGGAAAACCCGAAAGGTGGAGCAGTTGCTGCTTGTCTTCTTGAAGACGACTCAGCGCGGTCTGATAGGCGTCCGCCGCTTCCTCAGCGGTGTCGTAAGTGCCGAGCCACTGCCTCACGCCTCTGATAGGATCTCTAATTTCCGCTGCCCACTTGCCCCACCGCCGCTGTCTGACACCTTTATACTTGACAAGAGGGGTAGAAGAAGAATCGATCGATTTCAAGGTTTTAGTCTTCCGGGATTTGAGGGTTTTAGATACGGGAGTAAAGAAGTAAACATGGAGGAGGAGGGGGTGATAAGGATTTCATGAATTATACGCACGCTTCTCTTTCTCGTCATCCATCTTCTGTGGTCTTCTTCGCCGGAGGAAGACTCCGTGGCGTCGGCATCATTGAAGACGACACGAATTTTTTTTCGTTGAAGGAGGTCCGATTTATTGGGAATCTTTTTCTTGTTCTCCATGTTGATCTGAGGACCCGGTATCTCGTAACAGAAAACAAAAAGAAATTGGGAAGAGGAGGTTTCTTTGCAAAAGAGGACTCGTATCAACTAAAATCTCCTCTCAGCAACAAAAAGAGAAAGTAGCACTCCATATCCAACCCTGCAACATTCAAATTAGGAAAGAGAGAGATTTTTATTTCACCAATATATATTTCAGATTAACTAAAACCACATAACTAAAATTCTTTTCCTATTCTGATTTTGAACTTCTCTTTCGATACCGAGTATATTTCAACTGCATTGAAACCGTCTGCGAGTCCTCCAGCAGCCTCCGTTGATGCAAGGAGAAAAAAAATTTGACAAAGGAGCAACGCAAGCGGGAAGAGCGTCCTCAGAATCGGCCTTCGTCTTCCGACGAAGCCGCCGCCCTTCCCGCTCCTTCTCCTGAAAAAAAAAAAAAAAAAAAAAAAAAAAAAAAAAAAAAGTCTTTCTTCCCCTACCAGCGTCTGCAGGGGCTCGGTTCCCTTTGTTCCTTTGAGAGGTGAACCTCTCGCAGTCTTCTCTGCACTCTACGGCACCAACAAATATAAACAGTTATGATGTTAGAATAAGATAATGGTAAATAATATTTTGAATAGAGAGAGAAGCAAAAGTAACCTAAGAATTCATAAAAAAAAAAAAAAAAAAAAAAAAATAAATGAATAGAGAGAAGAAGCAAAAGTAACCTCTGTATTCTTCTTGTGCCTTTCTTTTTACAGCCATTCTTTTTCTAAACTCGGTCTGATAGAGCAAGGGAGATCTGAGATAATCTACAGGAGAATTTCAAGGAAGGGATCATGAGCTAGCATGAAGCATGGAGCACATGACATGATGTCCATGCCGCATATGCCATGGTGGTTGCTAAAATAATTTTAATTGCGGATTTGGTTGCGATATTCTGTTTGTACCCTACTTTGGTGAATTAGCCCTTCGGATGGTATAAATGATATGAATAATATCCATCAGAATATATATATATATATATATATATATATATATATATATATATATATATATATTAAAATAGTGGTATAAGCCTCCATTTGTCATTTATCTGTTTCTCCCAGTGCACTATCCGTCACGTGTAAGTCTAAAAAAAAAAAAAAAATGAAGGTGGGAAAGAAATTGAAAAGGAGAATCGTTCCATCCTGCCTCCGCCTGCTGGCACCTCGATCCTCTCTTCCCTTCATCTGCCCTCACCACTGATGCGCCGTCGAGGCCGTCTATCTTGCCGGTGGTGTGGGCCTCGAGTATAACGCCGACGTCTCCCATTCGACCACCCATTGGGACCCTCACATACATCCCTCCACCTCGGCCACCTAGAAGCCCGACGTCGCTCCATCATGACGGTCGCTTCAATTGAAAGGTCGTTGGCACTCTGAGGGAGTACGATTGAGATGGAGAACGGTGGTGGGTGGTGGTGCCGGAGTCAGTGCAGCTGAAGGGGGCAATTTTTGCTTCTTTTTCTTTTCATTTTATTATATTTTTTAAAGATTTGTAGAAAAGGAGAGCACATGAGATGCTTGGAGGTGGCAGTGCCGATGGTGTTCGGGATTCAAGAGCTTGAGAGGGGGTGGAAGAGGAGCATTAGGGCATCAGAGAGAGATTCGAGAGGTTAGAGTGTTGAGGGAGGTCGGAGGGAAAGGAGATTGGGGTTTCTAGGGTTTGGATGGGGATCTGGGAGGGATTAGGGTTTTAGCTGGAGAGGAGCTTGGAGATGAGGTCAAGAAGGAGAGGAGGCGAGTGAAAGAGAAGAGAGATTAGCATACAAGGCAGAGATCGGTCATGAGAGAAGGAAGGAGTGAGAGATCGAGGCGGAGATTGATTATGGTCAACATGGAGAAGGATCGAGTGAGAACGAAGGCTGAGAAACGAGGGAGGAAGTCACAATAATATAATGTAAACTAGCATTCCGCAGCGTGCAATACACATACAAAGATAAAATTATTTTATAAAAAATATTTTATTTTTAATAGTCTTATATATATAATATTATATATAACTGCACCATCGGCTGGATCTACGCCCATAAGGACACTATCTGTCGTTAGATCTGCTGCAAGGTCGAGATCCTCCGCACCATCGATAACCCCACGTCATCCGATGTCACGACATGTTCGGCCACGTCCAGAGACGTCAGTGTCTTCTATTTGGTTGCCCACTAGGACCCCCACCTAGGCCCCTCCACCTCGACTGCCTGGAAGCTCGGCATCGCTCCACCATGGCTGCCGCTTCAGCTGAGAGGCCGTCTACACCTTGAGGGAGTACGATTGGAATGGAAGTGGTGGTGGATGGTGGTGCTGGAGTTGGTGCAGCTGAAGAGGGCGGTGCAAATGGTTGCTGGTGGAGGGAGGATGTGCGTGGTAAGCAGTGGGGGTGTCACCATGGTGGTGGTGGATGTGGCAGTGAGGTCAAGGCGGATGTTGGTGGTGGAGCCACCTAGGGGAAGTAGGTGGTCGCGCTCCACATTCTAAAAGGGTTTCTTTGGTTTCGATTAGGGTTTTTTTGAAGAATATGGGATTTTGTGTGAGCTGTGGTGGTGTGAGTTGATCCCTTGAGGTTTTGAGAGCTTAATCTAATCCAATATAATATATTTAATCTTTCCCCACTTAGATGATCTTTTTTTTTCTTTCACTTCTTTTTCTTTTAGTTTTATTGTTTTTTTCAAAGAACTATGGGAAAGGAGAGCACATGAGAAGATTAGAGGGATCTTTGAGGTTCTAATTGCTTTTTTCTGAAGGATAAGGGATTTTGTGCAAGTTATGGTGGTGTGAGTTGGTCCCTTAAGGTTTTGATAGCTTAATCTAATTTAATTTAATATATCTAATCTAATATATATATATATATATATATATATATATATATATATATATATATATATATATATATATATATATATATATATAGCTCAAAGGCATGCACTCGATGCTTGGAAGGAGAGCACGGAGATTAAAAGGTTTCTTAGGTTTCGATTAGGATTTTTTCTCGAGCATATGGATTTTTGTGTGAGTTGTGGCAGTGTGAATGGCAAAGGACCAAAAGAGATTGTGGGCAGAGACACAGAGGGTGGCCTCGTAGTGGTTAGCGAAGATAGCAAGGAGGCGGAGGGCGGCGAGGAGGCCATCAGTATGAGGGAGAGAGGAGGTGTAGGAGGGCAATGAGAGGGACCACGAGGGATAGAGAAGGGTGACAATGGAGAAGAGAGAGGAGAGGGTCGGAGATGGTACAATAAGAGGTTTTTTAAGAACCCTATACATTGCTTGAGTTATAAGTTAGTTCTAAAAAATTTTGTATACCACTCATTAATTTATAAAGAAAATATATAATTATATTAACATATTATTAATTTGATATTTAGTAATATTTTTAATTTTATAGTTATAAAATTTAATTATCTAATTTATATCCATATATCATTTGTATTCATATAATATGAAAATAAATTTTTGTATCTTACTAATATCTGTATCAGCATTTGTTATCGGTAACTGATCCAATTTCAGCCTTAATTAGCCCGTAGAAATTTTTTTCATGGAAAATGTCCATCATACATGATGCAAACGTGGAAAAGCCTGAGCCATTCATCTGGCATATTCTTTTGTCGTGCGATGGGGTCGCGGTAGGACGGGAAAAAAATGGATGCCACATGGAAAATTCTATGCACTCCACGAAAGATCGAGTTCTTCTCTTTTTAATTTAATTTTGAATATAAGTTAGCAGAACTAAATGGTAATTTATATAAGTTAATTATAGCCAAGGCCTCTGGATTGTGGGATTTTTTTAAATAATATTTTTTTAATAAAATATTTTTAAAGCATCATCATTCAGAAATTATTTTTGAAACTACTGTTTAGATAAATTCGTTGATTGAACTTATGATTTTTAAGTCCACCTGGCCATGTGGTATGAATTTTGATATTTAAATTTATAAATTAAATTTATAATTTAATGATAATATTGAATTTGTAGATTAAACTCATGAATTTATAAATTTATGGATCCAATTCATGAATTAAGCTATTTAATTTTTTTTTTAAATTTGTGACCTCAAGCTATGATTTTAAGCTTAAAAAAAAGGAAGAGGAAGAAAGAAAGTTTTGGGGGGGTTATTTTATTTATTAAATAAAATATTTAATAAAAAATAATAAAAAATTTTTCACGCCCGTCTTGCCATCTACCCCAGCTCCATGTGGCTCCATACAGCCCCACTACCCACCCTCCGCATCATAGTCTCACGATCCTATCTTGCGATTCTGTGCAGTCTCCAACTCGTGGTGGACTCTATGCATCCCTTTTTCTCCATGCAGCCCTCCTTCCCACAGCTTCGCACTCTCCCACCTCCTATCTCTGAAGGTGCACAGAGTCACATGACGGGTCGGAGAGAACCGCATGGAGCCAGGATTGATGGCGAGGTGGGTGTAGAGAAGTCTTTTTTTATTTCATTATTTATTATTTTATTTATTTAATAAATAAAATAAATCAAATATGTGGGATGCGGGGGAGTGCGAAACCACATGATCTTTTTTGTTTACTCAATACACCATTTTTTTATTTTTTATTTTTATTTAATATATATTTTATTTATATCCCTCTCCCCTCCTCTCTCTCTCTCTCTTTCTTTTTTTTTTTTTTTTAGCTTGAAAACATGACTCGGGCCACAAATTTTTAATTTTAATTAAAAATTTAAACAGCTTAATTTATGAGTTGAATCTATAAATTTAATTTTATCATTAAATCATTGGTTCAACCCATGAATTTAAATATCAAAATTCATATCGAATGTCACGTGCATTCAAAAATCATGGATTCAACTTACGAATTTATCCCACATGCCCTTTGAATGGTAGTTTCGAAAATAATTTCTAAATATCGGTATTTTAAGAATATTTTATTAAAAAATATTATTTTAAAAAAATCCGAGATTGGCGTGTTTGTTACGGCAAAAAGCAACCTTTTATTCACCTTTATTTCCATAAAACATCTTTTTACCTTATTTATTAGTATACCAAGATTCGAAATATATTTTTAATGAAAAGCGTCCCTAATTGGTATCCAGAACTGGGACCTTCTGGCTTCTATAGAAAAGCTGAAAAGGTGGCAGCAATTCGTGGATATATAAGTTTGTTACTCCTGACCTCCAACAGGTTGTATCCAGTCCAATATAAATAAGGACGGCGGGTACAATAAAAGGTATGTACAGATGATACGAGGAAGCGTGTCGTATTGGTTAGTGTCTTTGTTATTCATATCTACCTTAGAATTTTTTAAAAATTAATATTAATTTAATCAGAAGAAAAGGAAATAAAGATTAGTTCAATTGGAATAAATGTTAATTATTTCTTGAGAGATGTTTTAGTCTCCTACTTCATGTACAAGAATAATTCTTTTGTCATCTAACATGAAAAAAAAAATATAATTAATAAGATTTATTGTCAAATATGGAAGTTTGTTTGATTATGAATTTCCAAATCATCATGTGGGCCTAATTGAACTTTTCATATATGCATGACAGTCACTCTAAAGTATTTCCCATATATGTTTATTCAATTTAAACGTTTCTATATTATGTATAAATAAATTTTAATTTTTCTTTTGTTCCAACAAAATCATGGATCAAACTTATATTTATTTTAATATTACAACAGCTATACTTGCAGTATCCATGCTCCACCTATGTTATTGTATAATCGTCATAATTTTGCTTGTTACTCCCATTTAACAATCATAATAAAAGAGAAAATATTTGTTATTTGATCTTTTTATGTTTATCCCGTTAAAATAATATATTTTAAATTCACCGAATCATTTAGAGAATATTATTGGGTTTGTTGTAAGGAACTCAAGTGGTACGATAGTAGTAATAGGTGGAGTTAGACTATTTAATATCATAGTTTCTGTAGTGGAGCTGTTTACACTTATTTTTTGCAACTAAAACTTTGAAAGCTTCACATGTCATATTAGAGGGGAATTTGCTGACAGTTATAAAGTGGTTGATAGATTCAACTTTTTATAACTATGTAGTCATCCCTTGAGATAAGATTGTTTAACATTAGATGTATTTTCGTTAGTCTTTTGAAGCTAAATCTATTTTCGAAGAAGCTAATAATACTATGGATTAGATGGCATCATATGTTGTTATACATGCAAGTTCATATTATGGGCGTCTATATCTAATTTTCCTTCATAATTATTAAATTTTTTATTTTTGGATCACTAAATTAGTTCAATAATCTTGATTTATCAATAAAAAACTCTTTAATCCGAAATTAAAGAGGTCCTCAACCACAGCATTTAAATAAAAGAATTCATATCATCTTTTGCTAAAGACAACGGGTGACAAACAACTTGCTAAGCTGGTCGAACGAGTGGATAGAGCTTGCCTTCCAGCTCGAATACAAATCCTGAGCCACTTTTTTTAATATGCAGATAAAATCTCATCATTTGTCAATAAAGAATATTTAAGTCTTGAAACTCTCCAAGTAATATATTGGATCAGTTGATCCATCATAGGCTTCTAATTGCGGCATTTTGAAGTGGCTAGGTAGCGGCTCTTGCATGATCCCGCTACTAAAGAATGGGTGGTGCTGAAATTGAACCTATCATTTCGATCCGAGGTTTGATGTTGTAATGCCTCGATTCGCTGATTCATCTCCTAAGCCTACGATCAATATCGACATCACGGACCGTATAGGCCTTCAGTGTCGTAATGGGGATCAACCCAAGATGGGGTTCTTTTCGGAATGGGGAGTAGGAGATAGTCTCCTTCACTTAGGACTCCTGAGCCGACTAAGTCGTATTTGCCTTTTCACTTTGGACTACACGAGGGAGGTTGCGACGATTCTGGTGAGAAGCCTTCTGTGATGCAAGATTAGATTGTTGCATGGTACAGACCATCGTGGTCAACACTCGTACTTGCTCGATCAACATGTTGAACTGGTCTAGGTTCACCCTCATAATTGACTGGGATGGCTATGGCGAGGCCTCCATTGTTGCATCTGGGCATGGTGTTGACCTTGTTGTGGACGGTCCAGTCATGGAATTAGAACATCGTGATGAGATTCCTTTGTTCTCTTGCTCCTTTCGAGAGAGACTTAGATCCTTTCTCTAATGCAATCTATTGCTGCAGATTCTGACTTAGGTTAGCTTGGTTAGAGATGGATGGCGACTGTAGGATAGCAACGATTGTACAGCAAAATAAATTTTTTATCAGAGTTGGCTCTGATGAGACTCTCCGACACTAAGTCGAAAGTCTGAAAAAGATGGAAAGGAACGAGCATGTATTGGGAGAGAGTACTTGCATACCTTGGGATTTTTCTGGGCTCTATTTATAGGTAGAGGCTGAGGTGTCGTAAGAAGAAAAAAATTAAGTGGTTATTTTTTACCTCGTTGGGCATAATACCATTATCTTGTCTATTGACGAAAATCAATTGGTGAGATATTTGCTATTTCTTCTTATATGCTTGATAGTATCACATAGACTATGATTTCTAGTGCTGTTAATCAAAATCGAATTGAGCCCAGCTTCCCTATGCATCGGCTTTAACCAAAAAAAAAAAAATAGCCGTACCAAATAGTTGATTGTATGCATGGGACGTCTTAATTACAATCATCATGAAATAAAGACTTGATCTCTCAAATACAACCCTGAGCCAGAAAGATCGCAGCCGAACATGATTTATCATAAAAATAACTACAATATAATTACAATACCTTACATTTTTTTTGTTATTACCCAATATGTTTCATCAGAATAACATCGTATCTTATTATTCTGTTCTCAGAAAGTGTAGCGTAAGGTGGAGCTACGTAATAGCTAATGTTACCTCCCCTTGGTAAATAATAATCTAATAATATAGATTTACCAAAAAAAAAAATCTAGAAAAGCATGCTTCGGCATCACCTTTCTAGAATTTGAACCATGAAATCACATGATTTTCTTCCTAACATGACAAAGTTTACTCATTTTAGGTACTATATTTTCATATCCTCTAATCTACCAAGCCTGGGTCCACCGTGCTCATTTTACGAAAAGAATTAATGGTGGCTGACGCGTGGCAGTAATGATTGCCGTTATTGTGGGTTAAGGTAGTTGGGTGCGGCCACGAGCGGCTGCCTCCCACGGAAAATTTATTGTTTGGATCAAATTTACTGTGAAACATTAATAATTTAATTTTTTTTTACATTATTTTTTTTTTCATATGTGCTATAACAGCAAATGATAATATTATTTAATTTATTTTTTTTCTTAACAGTGCATCATATTATATATTTAATATCTTTGTCCTTCTTCTAATTAATAAATTATCTATGGTCCACCAATACTTTTTTTGGCTCAATACCGGCCCAGGAGCCACCCCATGCCATGTGAGCGGTGGGATAGATTGCGACTGGAGATTCTATGCATGCGCCACCTATCGCAGAACTACGGGTAGCGGCTACACATCCTTTCAGCTATTATTGACCCCATGGTTGTCGTTTGCAATGCTTGTGACCAAGCAATTCAACATTAAAAGATTTGGGGAGAAAAAGAAAGAAAAAAAAAAAAAAAAAAATCTCTCTCAAAGGAGAGAGGGTCAGAACCTATTAATTCTATTGATAGTTAAATAAGGTAGGTAGAGAAAATTTCTTTACTGATCTGCATTTTTTATCTATCCAAAAGTGGACAGATTGAAACAGAGGGTGGGGGAGGGTGGCTCGAGGTGCAAGAAGGCAACGAAAAGGCTTTGATCTTATTGCATTTGTACAATATTTATGCATGAACATAACATATGAATTAATTAATCACATAGATCACACACACCATTACCTAGATGAAGAGAGTATTTTGTTGGGAGAGAGTTTTACATCTCTATCTCTATGTGTTCTCATGAGAGAGTACTCTATTTATAGAGTTGAGATAACTATCTAATAGTTTATTCAAATTCAAAATTCAAACTCAAAATTTGAATTCAAATTCAAATTCAAAATTCAAACTCAAACTCTATCTCACAAATGATAGAGCTTAATTCGAATTTGATCTCTTATCTGTAACTTATCAAATAGAGATCAAATCTCTATGTGGGTAGACCCATTAATATTATCAATAGCACTAATAAAAGATTCAAAGACCATTGAAATTGTTTGATAATCCAAACCAAACTATTTTTCATTTGGTTCGTAAATCATTGCATGTTAAACAACCAATCCAAAAGTTTCCAAAAGCTCTTTTTTGTAACAAATTTCTCAATAGGTCTATTAAGTTGTTTTTCGGAAGATATTTTGATGCATGTTAGTCAAAGCGATGGCTCCATCATGCTCAACACATATGGATTTTGAATGCCAAATATTCATTGTTGCTTCACATGTTCACTTTCTTAGGACTCCATCCATATCTTGATTTAAGATAGCAGACATCATAACATTATGACTTCTATTGTTGCAATTTAAGAAGGTTTCATCACGTTATGCATGCTAAAAATGGGCATTCAATTAACAACTATTACTTAATTTGTCTCTTAGCCTACTATGAAATACGCTTTATAACAAAGATAATTGTTATTGGTATTCCATTCTTTGGTACAGTTATTTCTTCAAGATTCATAGATTTGTATTTATTTTCTATCAAAAAAGTTTGTTAGTATTTTTGATAATATCTATTATATTTTCATTATAATGTTGCTATTTTGCTTGTTTTAATAGTTATTTATTTTAATATTAAATAATTTTAAATTATATAGGGTATGATAAATACTGATCTTTATAACTACTATAACAATTAGTAACAATTTTGATAACTTTGACAACTTTTGTCATAATAAAATAATAATATTTTTCATATTCATGTGTACTCCGTTACATGGTACATCACCCAACAGTATTTTTTATATATTCTTCTCAGAATTGGACTTGCCGTTCCACTGGACAGGTTAGATATAAAATACGTGGGACCTGCAAAACAATGCTGATACGTCCTTCCGATATTTACGTTACATTATACCACTTACATTTGCATATATTAATGTCATGGACCATTCTACCATACATGTCATGGACCATTCGACCATACATGCATCAGGATTGGCACCCTTAGCCAACAGATGGACAGCGCCTGTTCCCACAGCTATGGCCTATGGGTAGTGGGTGCGACAATGGGTGTCCGTGTAGGTGAACATTAATAACTTTGCCATAATGATGGGAAGGAAAAGGGGTCTCCGATGACGCAACTGAGGCGGGAACCGATAGGGTCGACAGAGTCTGCCTCCGCTTTCCCTCGATCCATGGACGGAGAATAAAAAACGTCACTCTCCTGGAGGAACGGCTGCAGTTCGGTCTTCCGGTACTGCGGTGGGGCTTTCTGCGATTGACACGTCAGATGAGAGAATTGAAAAGTGGCAGTATATAATTGGATGAGTTTATAGCGCGACCGCTTGACTCGGCACGCAACGGTGGACCGCGTACGCGCGCTGTGTACGGTCGATCGATGCCGCTGGATTCAGCAAATAGAAGATTGCAACGTCTGCCAGGAAAATAGAGAGGTTAAGGATGCCTGGGCAAACCAAAAAATTCACCCAAAGTCACCCAGCTGCCTTTAAACAACAACTTTGCGTCACTTAGTTGCACGTTTTAGGATACTGCTGAGAGTACACGACACCAGCTAAGTGGATTTTTTGAGTTGCTTTTTCTGGGAGTAGCATTCATAGAGAAACACCGCATCTCCAAAAATTAAAAATTGGGAAGAAGAGAAAAAAAAAAAAACCTTTAAACAGAACAAATTACAACCTCAATGACCGTACAATATACTAATTATCGAAATGAATATACAGTAAATGAAACCTATAGAAAGAAAAAAAACGGATCCATACGATGCATGATCATACCGGTGCATATGATATATGATAAAATTATCTCTTAAATTACCATGATATGTACCTCAGTCCTCCTCCCTCCTCTTTCTCCTCTATTAAACTTGCCACACCATGTTGGCACCTCAAGTTATTCTCATGAGCAGCTACGATAAGAAAAGTAGATGATTGAGATATGTTTAAGGAAGAAGTATATCGTAGTCAAGGATGTCATATTGCTAGAGTGTAGGTTTGGCACTAAATCTGGTAGGCCAAATTGGGTGGAAGTTGGCTCGATCTAGGGCACAGTAGTGATTTTCCAAGTCCAAGATCCTCCTTCCTATGCCCAAGCCCGCTCCATATCGGGCTTTTGATTCCAGGTCGGGCCTCAAGCTTCACTAATTTTTTTTTAAAATCTCCCTTCAATTACTTTGTTGGAGTAATAGAATGCGATCCAATATATTTTATGTATTGGTCCAACATTATCCTCTTTATTTTGTTTGGTCCAACATTTTTTGTATTGGCCCAAGATTTTTTGAAATTCAAAAATAAGCTTGTTTACTTGCCAACATCGCTATAGCAATTAGGTGAGGAGAAAGTGGGGAGATAGGGAGAGGCGAGGAGGAAGTTGGGACCTAGAGGATGCAAGGAGGAGATGGGGAGGCCAAGACAACATGAGGACTAAGGAGGAGGTGAGGAGGTTGAGACGATATGAGGAGAAGGCAGGGATGCCAAAGAGGCGAGCAAGTGGCAAGAAGGTGGGAGAGCAGCCTTAGAGCTCCTCCCACCACCTTCTTCTCCAAGATGCTTTCCTTCCAATCATGATTTGTGATGAAATAGTGTGGATTATGGAAGACCCAAAAAGGGAATTAGGAATCCAGATCATCCAATGGGTTAACTTGGGATATAAGTTTGGGCCAGACCCAAACCAGGTTGATCTGAACCCAAGTCTAACCCTATTTAAAACTGGGCTTGAATTTTAGGCCTGGTCCAATCCTCTGGACTGAAAAGTATGGCCCAAGTCCACTTTAAAAGAGCTGGATTGGGACAGGCCGCTGGTGATGTGAGCAGGATCTAAGTGGTGCTTGGGCAAAAGGGCGGCTAATGTAGCCATAGTCATTGTTGTAGCTGACGTAGCTCAGCTACTTACTGGAGGAACCAATTGAATTACCCATGATGCATGTGTTCCTTATGAAGGAAAAATCGTCTTTTTCCTTTGTAGGATCTTGCAGATTTCATCAAATCTGGAGCGGAATAATTTAAAAATTTTATCTTACGCTATTTCAAATCTAATATCTGTTAGATCTAATTTTATTATCTGATATTTAAAATTTAAAATTAAATTTAAAAATATGAAAAGTATAGACATACCTCAAGAGTAATCTGATTACCCTGTAAATGATCTCAGCACAGTCCGAGATTTGATGTAGCCACGCAAGGTCTGGCCTCTACCGGTATCCACTGGCAGGACCTGGAATGTCTTTTCCTCGCGAATCTACACTCCAAAAATTAGATCTCTATCTGATTTGAAAGTGCTTCAGAACTCCTTCTGAAGTTGGAGCAGCAGCCTGTCGAAGATATCCTGCAGCCTTCCTGTTCCAGGCGTCACCACGCCTTTTCCTTGCACCAGATGAACGTCCAACTCCTTGGACGTGAAGAGGGGAGATAGGAGAGCAAGGAGAATGTAGAGAAGAAGGGATGGGGTGGCAGCTATTGGGTTTTATGCATAAAAAACTTCTTTCTAAAACCTAGGCGTAGAAGGATTTATATAGATCCTATATGCTGCGTAGTGCCACATCATTCAACCAATCAGAAAATTTAATAAATTCTGATTGATTGCTTGATGTCATCTGATCACATCAGATAAGAACCCAAGCCTCTATCTCAAAGTTGGCCCAACACTGGATAAGGACAAAGAGAGGTTGGCGTCAAAGAGTCCAATCTTATCAAGACTCTCCAACCTTATCCACTTGGGACGCCCACTTAATTCAATTGGGCTCGCGCCATAATTTGATTATGGCACCTAATTTGATGTGGTTTGGCTCCACAAAAATTCTCCAATAAGCTCTTGCCAAGTGGTCTTCAATTTAAGATCCATATGTCAACTTTTGACAAATGTCCTAAAATGAAATTGGCAAGTAACAGGAATTAGCAGGTGCTTGTCTTAAATTTATCTCATGAATTAAGACAAGTCTTTTCTGAGCTGGACAAGCTTCATTTAGACTGAGAGAAAATTTTCAAGGTTCTCTAGATGAGAAAATCACATTTGGCTCAGTAGAGACAGAAAAGATTACACAAGGAGAAAGTTAGGCTCAATCGTATGCTAGCATGATTTTCTTGAACCTAATTGGATCTTATCCAAATCAATTGGATTAGCCCAATTGATGACATCCAGACCCTAACCTTGTTAGTGTGATCCATTTAGGTTCAATTCTGTATGGTAATGAACATGTCGTGATCTCATCATCGACATCATTGAAACTCCTTTCGATGGATCAAAACTCTTCTGATTCAGACAATTAGAATGATCGATCATCAAGATCATTCTAATTGCTTCCAAAATTACCAGTGACACCTAGCAGTATATGGTGGCAACCCATCAGAACTGAAGATGAACCTCTCGGTGCAGCTATCTGTGTGATTGAGTTCTCTATCATGAGTCCCGACTGAATTAGGGTTAAGGTGAACTCGTCAAACCCAACATCAGTCATATAAATCAATCGATCGATCCGAGTCCGATATGAAATCCCAATGAAAATCTTTTTCTATTATTTCACTCTGCCATGCATGGGCTTAAGGACTCGATCTTTCGATCATCATAGGACTACTCCTCTCATCTACCAAGGTTGATAGATTCCATCTTGGTGCGACCTAGTTTCTACAATGAATATGCTACAGGCAACATACACCTCAGGGTTCCGAATGGCTAGAGATCGAGTTATGGTGTAGTCAAACTATAACACACTCAAGGTGAACTGTCAATGCACCTCAGGTCAAAGAACTAGACACACAACTGCAGCATCGAGCTAGTCATCGACGAGAAGGTAGACTTCCTTATGACTGCTCGAGGTGGTCATGCTCAGTATTTCGTTCTCAACGAATACCTGTACTCTCGCTCTGGTGTCTCCACACCGTAGACTCAAGACACATCTACCCTAAGGAAGCAATCGTACACCAACCTTCCGATCGATCACCATCCTCTGATGATCCTATGTCAGGAGTTGTTTATGAGTTAGTTACGTAAATTCATGTCTTAAATTTTTAACTCTTGAAAATATGAATTAACATTCCTACTAACTCAAAGGATGTATCACAGACACAATGTACACAATGTGATAGAAGAATAACCTATTTATTGATTTATAGTCAAAATTACAAATTTGTCCTTAGATTTGTACAGGAATGTATCAGCCAATCTGGCATCTAGGGCACATATCTAACACCTTAGTAGTAGGTCACTGAATGGGGCATAACAGCTGCCCTATTCAAACAAAAATTGGAGAGAATGCTGGCCTATGCCGAAGCCCAAAACACCCGTTTAAGCAATCTTCTTTAAGACTTTGATGTGGCTGCAAATTGAAGCAATTTTCAAGAATTAGAACGTCATCCACACCATGTCATATCCGCAAAAGAAAGGACGTATAAAACCATCTATAGCTTTACACCACTAGTGAAACAAATTGCTCGCACCTTCGTTCTGGTGAAGTGATGTTACGTATCCTTCTAAGAGGTCTCCGGAGACATAACCCTCCTTTAACTGAAGATGCAATCCATGCTAAATATGAAGGGGGAAATAACTAGAAGAATGCATGGGTGAAAGCCAGAGTGCACTCCATAAACAAGAAGGAAACCTCCAAACACTTAAATTTTCTCATGTGCATTACATGTATGTTCATGGCAAATTGCACTTGTGTCATAAAAGCAACAAAACAAGAAGGCCCAACAAGAGATGATCGATCCATCAGATGGACATGATTTGCCTTGCCGCTATCTATCATGTGGTACACGTCATGTGAATGATCGAGTGGATTCAATGGTTACATGTGAAACTTGCTGCCTCAATTGTTTGAGGCATCACCTTGGATCTTGGAAGTACGTACATGATAAGATACCCAGACATCTATTACTTTACCGATTCATAAACGAGTCCAGCGTGATCATGAGCAGCACAGCCAGGTCCTTTTTTTTTGCTTGTTTTTGAGAAATAACACTTAAATTTAAATTGTTAGATGCACCATAAAACTTTTAATTTTTAAGCAAAAGGGTGCGGTCATTGAGATAAGCCTCCGCCTGCTAACCAAATTCTCTTCATCAATCCATTTATACTACGCGACAGAATAAATTTTCAAGCAAAAATTTGGCAGTTGCTGTATTACTCAAAATCACACCGGCATTAATACGTTATAATGGACTTTTATTGAAATGATTACTGGCGGTTATAATGCCATAATAAGTTTTTATTAAAATTATACTTATTATAATAGCTATTATTATAACGGTATTTAGTAAAAAATAATAATTCTTTTTCCCTATTCAATCTTTGTGAACTTGATTGAAGGGAGATTGAAATAGTTAGAACGGCTTCTTTTGGGGTGGGGATGAGCATGGTCTCTCTTTCAAGTCTTGCACTTGCTCTACTTTTTTGTTTTTTTCTCCACTCGAATGGTTCACAGCATTTTATTTTGTGAACGAAATCCTATGTCCCTCGAAGCACGGTTCAATTGTCCAAAGATTCCAATGGCTAGACGTGCACCATTAGAATGTGTCGATGATGGCAACTAGCTGCTGTTAGATAGAGGTGGTAGGATCAGATATTTGGACTGCTTTAATGGTTGACCCCAGCTTTTAGTTTCAAGATTAGAATTTTAGTGCCCTTTGGACAATCCCTAATATCGCAGAACGGCCCCTCGAGCGACAGGACCTTGTCATTTGATTGATCTCATGGCTAGTTTTGTTGTTGGAATTCGCTGATGGCAGGCTCTTGCCATTAGAACCACCTCTCAGCCTGATTAATCATCCATGCAAGAAGTTTTAATTTTGGAACTCAACATGAGTCATTTGTGTCTCTCCCCTGAAGGCCTCTAGAAATAGACATTCAACCTTCCCCTCTAGGTAGAGCTGATCATGGACTAGACTTTGGGCCTAATATATATTTGTTAGGCAGACTTTGGGCCGGACTTATTTGAAATTTGAGATATTCTGCACACAAGGCTAGCCCATAATCAGCTCTATCTCTAAGAGAAGGCCACTCCCTCGAAGGTTGCAATTTTTTTTTTTGCTTCTCTGCATTAGCTTAGGCAAAGGCACGTTGCACTACCTATCTTTTTAAATGGTTTGATAGGGGAGGAGAGTGTTCATGCTCCATTCACCCTCCACCATTTCCCTCGATTACGTATCAAGTTACCTGCATTACAATATGAATTCACCAAGTTATTATGCCCTTGTAATTTGATACTAAATCTCTTTTTCCCTCTTTTTTTGTCACCAGCCTTAATGACAACTTCTGGATTGAGAATCTCTGATTGAGAAGAAATTGTTGGTTACAACTGTTCAACCACATAGACTTTTGACCGTCTAATAAAACATCATCAAATTATTTGGTGATTCAAAATTTCAAAATTTTATATGTGGTTAAAAAGTGTGATTGGAAATAAAGTAAACATTTAACCATGGTTACTTAATTTCCAGTCCAATTTTTGTTGGATCTTTTTAATCTCATTGGAAGAAATGGCAACATCTTATTGGATGGTTCAAAGTCTGCGTGATAGAACAGTTGTAACCAATAATTTTTCCTCATTGAGGAGAAGAATTCGTAATAAATTCCTACCAGTCAAAGGAGGCGTCTCAACAACTGATGATTGTCTCGATGAACTAATAGGGCCTTGTGCTATGGTTGCACTACTACATCACTGGCAACCCTCCATCAACAGCGGAGAGAAGTGCACTCTAATCTGTACCCTAGCTCAAATTCAATTTTTGATATCATGCTAGCATGATGATACTTGCTATTGCCATTTCCATCACACATTTAATACCATTCAAGGTACCAAATGTATTGGTAAACTATATACGTACAAGAGCAAATGCATGGAGAAAGATTATTGCCAAGGATGATCTGATTTGGACCTCACGAATTCAAATTATAAACTCTTGAGCCATGTACAGGTAGAGCTATCAATTTGAGTTGGGCCCATCGGATTGACCTGTCCGTCGTATAAATAGAATGGGTTGGCTTCATATTTTAGTAACCTATTTAAAAGCGGGTTAAATAATCCGCTCCATTTAGGTTGCGGGTTGTGGCGGATTCAGGGCAGGTTGGGGTAGGCTGGCCTGCCTTTTTTTTTTTAGACTACATGTTCCAAGCACGGCCTAGCCTCTCGATTAGAGCGGCCCCGATGCAAGACCAAGAAAGCATTTAAAAATAAAAAGTCCGAAGGAAGGCTCTGATGGGACCCTTCTTCTTTGATCAACGAAATCGAACTTTTCTGCAAGTAGCTAGACTTTGAAAGCCCCCACTTCACCCTCCTTTCGAAATCCGTCACCTCCCACAACTCACCCTCCCCCGATCACCGCAGCCTCCTTCCTTTCCTCCATTTGATTTTTGGCTCCCATCATATTGCTAGCCTCTCATCGGAGATGAGACAAGAAGCATCTCAAACCCATCTAATTTCCTTTCGTGTTTTTCTTCTTTTCTATTGGACTACTTCCATTCGAATTCTAGTAAGGTAGTAAGGGATCGTAGGAAAAAGGTATGGAAACCCCTCCCCTGTTTTCCCCATCATCTTTATTTCTCCTGTTCTACCAACACCACCACGCTTGATTTCGGACCCATAGATCAACTCCTCGACCTTACTATGAGCCTCCGTGGTGGAGCCATAGCCGCTGATGAGCAACCAACTGTCGAAAATAAAAAAGACCCACATCTTTTCTCATGATTTCTCACTAGCCGGTCCTTACCGTCAGCTATCCACCACCCCTGGTCACCGGTCATGCCTCGCTGTGTGTTGCAGACCTCTGCTGTGCCATCACGCCTATGGATCACCACCATCGACAAAGGAGAGAGAGAGAAGAAGACTTAGATTGGCAGGTTGACTCGTTTTACCCACAGCTCATGCGAGTGTGTTGGATTGAAATTTTTTCAGCCGTCAGTTAAACGGGCCAGCCTACCCCACTCTGTTTAGAGGCGGATTATGGAGGGTCGGGGCGGGTCAGGATGGGCCGGTTCATCTTGATAGCTCTATATACAATGATTTTAAAATATAGCTAAAACATTACCTAAGTTTGTTTTTTTCAATCCTACACATTGTATGACCAAAGCCAGAATGACCTGTTTAGACTCAACGAGGATAAATATTTTTGTGTTATAAATTTATAGATAATAAAAAGAAAAGAAGACAAATATACATTATACTGTGCCAAACTACAACCTAAACTTGTCCAAAGTCGTGGAATAACAAATTTTGGCAGAATCTAAGTGATAATATGGTTCCTGTCAAATTTAGAAAAATTCTTTGTGCATCATGGGTGGTATAAAAATTTTGACGTAGAGCACACCACTTTATATGATTGGTCCATATAGCCATCACTTTCTAATACATATTTTAATATCCGTAATTTTATTTTTTTAAAAAATTTTGAATGACGAAAATATTCCTAATCTTTGAAAAAAAATTATGACATCTTATATCCATATTATAACATTTTGAATCCAGAAAGTCATAATTTTAATGCAGGATTCATAATTTTTTTTAAAAAGCAAAGACATCTTCGTCATTTAGAATTTTCAAATGAAAAAGCGGAACTATAGACATTAAATACGCATTGAAAATGATTGGACAAAAATATCCCTTCTATATTATAACATCCTGGACCACATTATGACATCCTATGTACAAAAAGTCAGAATTTGATACAGGATGTCATAATATATCACAGGATGTCATAATTTTTTAAGTTCTATTATGACATCCTACCTGTAGGAAATCATAATATGCTATAAAATGTTATAATTTTTTTCAAAAAGTAGGGATATTTTTATCATTTAAAATTTTTAAATGAAAAAATAAAACTATAAATATTAAATGTGTATTGAAAAATAATAGTTATATAGATTAATTACATAAAATAGTATACTTCATGTCAAATTTTTTACACTATCACGATGCACAAAAATTTTTATTAAATTTATGGGCTGACCGGGCCCATTTAGATTGTGGGTGTTTAGCACATCCTTTGAAAGACTGCTATTCGGTACACCAAGTTTCTATTATGTGCGCTGTAATTTGCCACCGCTCCATCTCCCAACCCCTTCCACATCCTACGAGGCAGTTTGCCATATACATGGCGACAGGCGAGGCGATAGTCTCACTAAAATTGGGCCACTTGGCGGAGTATTGGGCCACTACATCAGAAAGGGGAACAAAATAGGGGACCTTAGCATTTTGTACTACTCTACAAGGGATTATTCGGTACGAAAACTATTTTGTGCACCACCAGCGATGTAGAAAATTTGATGCGGAGTATATGATCCTATCAAATTGATCTACATAATTATTATTTTTTAATATATATTTAATATTTATAAATTAATTTTTTTATTTAAAAATTTTATATAATAAAAATATTTCTATCTTTTGAAAATATTATGATATCCTGTGATGTAATATAATTTAGGATGTCATAATATAATCTAAAATATCATAATATGTGAGGGATATTTTTATTCAATCATTTTTCAACGTGCATTTAATGTCTGTATGTTGATTTTTTTATTTAAAAATTTTAAATGATCAAAATATTTCGATTCTTTAGAAAAAAATATGACATATTGTGCATATTATGGACACAGGATATTATAATATGAATATATAATGTTATAATTTTTTTAAAAGACAGAGATATTTTTGTCATACAAAATTTTTAAACGAAATAGCCGATTATTAAATGCGCATTGAAAATGATGACTATGTGGATCAATCGGATAAGATGATATACTCTATATCGGATTTTTTACGTCACCCGCAATGCACAAAAATTTCACTATTGGGTACAACTAATCCTCAGGCAAACTGCTATTAGGACTTGTTGAGGCATTCTACAGCTGCAAGTTGTAGGATCAGGCCTGCATGGATAAACCCAATATGACTCCGAGGCAGACAGAAGGACCAAGCATCCTACCTGGTTACTTGACGACTCCAATTTAGGAGAAAATATACCCCCCACTGCCTGCACGTCGTGGCCCTGGCCATTCGTTTCTGTAGCGATATACTGAGATGAGCGCTCCATTAATCAGGTTCATAAGAACGAGCGGCTATGATCGGCAGCATTTAGGACTATGTGGTTCATATTTTGTAGAATACTATTCTTCCCAACTTAGGTCCGGTGGGATAAGGAATGTACGGTAAGGCAAGACTGGATGCATCTGGTCCAAATCTAAATATTTTATAGCATTGAAGGATGCCGTGGAAATTCCGATTTTTTAAATGCAGTTGGCCCAACTTAAGCCTAAACAACCTTCCGCTTTGGGAAGGCTCAGCTCATTTGCATCCTGTCTTTGTCGAGCGTTCAGATTAGTAGCTCTAGCATTGTGTTTTTCTTCGTTTTTGTTGTTTGGGTGTTCCTGGTAATTTATAGCCCAACTATATCGATTGTAAATACACCGGGCAAGTTCTGTGGACAAGTTATCGTTAAACTCTACAGAACAATCATCCACAGACAATGATAATAAGTTTGTGGAGCCAGGATAATAAGTTTAACCAGAGGAACTGGTTCCAAACAAGCTATAGTCAGGATCTAACTCCATCTAACATGGGGTCTCTATGATTTTAAATCTGCAAAAACGGTAATCCCAATGTAATTAACATTGGCTTCACATTATAAATCGTGTGCTCGCTCCAGTAATTGCTGTGGTTCATGTAAAAACTAGGATGTAAATAATCATATTCAGGTTGGATTCACATGATCCAAAGGCGACCAAACAGGTTTGACGAGGCACAACGGAAATGTATTTGAGTTCATAGTTTTGGAGTGGGTTTTGATCCAGATTTTAGTTAGGAGGCTTATTATTGCATCAGGTCATATGCATTTTAATTATTTTCTTCGACATATTGGTGTTATAATCATTATAATGATTGTTTTAGCAATGATTTTTGTATTCGTGAGATAAATGACATGAAATGGAAAATGTATTTTCATTAAAATGGATCATTATAATGTAAGTAATAATTATTATTTTTTCTTTATTTTCTATTAAATAAAATATTTTAAAATTTTAAAATTTTTTAAATTTTCTCCAAAAATGATTGCACAGTCCAAAAGAAAAAACTATTTTATGTAATAGAAAATGAAGAAAAATAACATCATTATTTTTCATTGTTTTTATTTTGAGATAGTTAAAGATTATTATATTTGTTGATGTAGCAGGATAACACATTATTTCAAACCTTGACTTGGGCTAGGTCTAATGGAATCTCCCGTGGATGCATGTCCGAGTTGCATGGCTACTAATGCCGAGCATTCCTTTAAATAAATTACTTGATAATACTTAGACAAATGAAAAATTAGAACAAGTCAATTAGAGTGTCACTTTGCTGCTGATGGCTTGGATTGTGATAATTAAGAACATAAGGAGAGTATTGATATTAGAGCTGCTAATGGGCATAAAAAATGTGACATTTTAAATAGGCCTTCTCTGAGCCCAACTAAAATGAGAATATACATTGAGTCCAAGACCTGACCCACAAGCACTTCTAATTGAGATGGTGGGTTTAGGTGCACGTTGCTCGCCGGTGATATTTCTGACCGCAGGGAATCTAATATCTAACTTTTTTTTTTTTTTTTTTTTTTTTTTTGTATTAAAAGAACTTGAGATGGACTCGAGATAAAACCCAATTAGTACCACCAGGTAGAAATCAATTATAGCTATATTTGGTAATGGGGAGATGGGCTACAGCACAATGGGAATAAATAGCTCCCATTCCAAGCATTTGAGTAGTTCTAATTTTAGAGAAAAATAAAAATTTTTAATTCTCAAAATTTAATCTTTTAAAATTTAATTTTGATTTTTTTTTAATATTCAAATTTTATTTTGATTCCGATTCCAAACATAGCACCTAGATTTCTAAGCATGCATTTTTTTTTTCTTCATTATTTATATTAAATTTTTTAAACCTCTCAAAATTTTCTAATGGCTTAAGCCCAGCCCCATTAAAATTCGAAATATCTTGAACCCACTTAAACCGTACATGGCATAACAAACTTTTGATGCTTGGCAGAAATATACCCCCTATGTAAAAGGACATTTCTCCTTTGCTTCAGAATCAACTATGCCTAAGGCTGCAAATGGGTTGGATCGACCTGTGATCCAACCCAGCTTGATCTATTTAGATCTGATCCAATTCATTTTAAAAAATTTATGGGACCAGATTGGGTTCTAAAATTGGACCTGTTCAAAATTACAGGTCAGATCTGGATTTACTGAATTTGGATCCGATCCGATCCAACTCGACCCGAATTCAGTATTGAATTCAATACGGAAACTATAAGACAAATAAAGTGAGATTAGAATTCTAAATATTTTTATAGTATTATTACTTTCCATATGGTTTTACTCAATTTAACTGTGAGATTTGAAAAAATTACTTATAAATTAATAGTTAAGATAAAATAATTTTTTTTTTTTTTGTCATAAACTTCTCATATGTTGGTTTATTATACCAACAAGGTTTGATCAGAATTTAAATCTGAGCCAGATACAAAATTTTAGATTGGGATCGGATTATACATTGACCTGATCCGATTCAACCCAAATGATTCAATGGGACAGACTTTTTGATTATAGATCCGATTCGATCCGACCTGATTTTTAATTGGATTGGATCTGGGTCCAACATTAGAACCCAATCAAAAGACTGAATTGGATCGGGGTCACTCATGATCCGATCCGACCCGATCCATTTGCGCCCCTAACTATGCCCTTCTGGTTATATATTGGATGATGTTTAAAATTAATTTTATCAATCCATCAAATTTTTTGCATAAAATTTATCAAAAATAACTCAAATACAAATCCTAATAAATACATATATGATTACTCAACTATCTATAGATATGCTATAATAAAAATTATAGTAAATAATATGTAAATATTATTAAAAATATTATACATATGATTTGATTGATAATTATGTATAAAACATTACAAATTATAGAAATTATATCATAAAAATATTTCTTTATATTCAATGAAAATTTTGAAATATATCTATATATTAATTTTAATTACATTGGTTCATATTAGAAATTTAATATTGTTGATCAAATGAGTTATAATTTTGAATGCAAGTCTGATTCTACTAAGCCGGCTCGTATTGAACCAAGATACTGTTGAACCGGCTCTGAATTGAACGTGGGCAATCCAATCTAGCTCCAAGTCTAGTCAACAGTCACAAACACAAAGAAACAATGGTACTTTAGAACATACAAATGTTGGAAATTTCGAACGCGACGTTTGAAAATACATGCACGGACAAATAAAGTGACTAACTTTGTTTAGATTTTTTTTGCGTGCCTTTGCTCTTGAGCCTTTACTTGTATTACACGTGACTGATGGTCGTACATTTAAATGAAATATTTTTTTATTATATAATTTAAATACAGAAATCAAGTTGTCTTCTTCTTGTTGTCTCAATTTATGACCTGTTTTCCAGACGAAACCTATTTGGGCCCGTGAATTGAACTATTTATTTACGCATGATTTGAACCAGATGTATCGGGCTAAATTTTACTTAAAAAAAAATTTATAATTTTTTTTAATTTAATTTAATAAATAAAATTTAAATTAAATTTAAATCGATTCTTAGTAAATATAAACTAAATTAGCATTAGCAATTGGATCGGATCGAATTAGATACGCATCGGATTGATACAGATTGAATTAAAAAATCATCAATTCGAATCTAATATATTTATTAAATAAGTCCAAAATTTAGATCTGACTTCAACCTATTTAGTAAACTGATATTCTGATTCAATCTGTTTAATCTAATTATTAAATAGATTAAATTAAAATCAATAAATTAAATCAATTAAATAATTTTTTAAAAATTAAATAAATTGAGTTAGACGGAACAAAAACAGATTATGTAAATTTTTAAATAGATCTTAAATAAACTAATCCAATCTAAATATTAAATAAATTAAATGAATTAAATATTTAAAATTTAAATTCGATTCAAATATTAAATAAATTAAATAAATCAATATTTTTAATAGATCGAACATCGATCAAATTAATGGATTGGATCATATTTTATCGATCTTAAACTAAATAAGTTAATAAATTAGATTTCCACATAATTAGTTCAATTCTATAAAAATATCCAATCAGACCCCTACCTGGCAAAATAAACATTCCTTTGCATGTTTTTTGGTCCAGGAAAGGAATTGTTTTTTTGAAAGAAAAACAAGGGAGCATGACAAGCAGATCCAGAGGGTCCATCATGTAACCTTATTACACTTTTCTCACATCAAACATATTAAATTAATGGCGGACTAAATAGATATTTCGTCAATCTACTCCATCCGACGACTTGCATTCAAGCACAAAGTTACAAAAAGAAAAAGGGAAAAATTGCACGCAGATGCCAAGTCTTTTCCACAAGTTCTTTCGTACAGTCTTTTATGGGAAAAAAAAAAGAAAAAAAAAATAAAAGCAAAAGACCACGGAAAGTTCCATCAGACGGCGGGCATGGATTCCGCTCGCCACGAGAAATCAGATGGCGCACAGAACAACACGTCAGCATAGTCGAAGAGACCGTCATCGAAGACCGACCCATCCTGCAACTCCTCCTCCGGCCGGATCCCAAATCCAAGCCCATCGTAGCACCCCGAAATCTCGTCATCAAAACTCCAGATCTGACCGAATCCCCCGCTCTCCACCGCCTCCTCCCCGTCGGCCGCCGCCGCCGCCGGCTCCGGCGAAGACGACGATGACGGCGCAGCCGGCGGGAGGCCAAGCTCGTCGTCCGACGCCGCAAGAAGATACCCGAGTTCCGCCAGGCGCTGAGGATCGCTCAGCTCCGACGCCGATCCCGCCGGCACCGGAGGAGGAGCAAGTGGGAGGAAAATCTCCTCCTCGAGGCTCCTCATGACGGAAGCCAGATCCTTGGTGTCCGAATACCGGTCACCGGCGTCCGCATCCTCCTCTCGTCGTCGAGGATATCGAGAAGGAAGTCGGCGTGGAGGCGCTTCGCCTCCGATTCCAACGACTCCTCTCGGCACCTCTTGTTGCCGGAAACGGAAACTTCCTCCATCACGGATCGAAAGAAGGACGAAAGAGAAATTATATGTAGGTGTAATTTACCGGAAGAATAGCAGAGGAAGAGAGTGAGAGTGCGGCCCTGTGGATAGAGAAGAGAAAGTGTGTAGCGTGTTTGGGGCCGTGTTAGGGGGATGGGGTTGGGTTTATATAGGGATTGGGGCTTGTGGTGGTTTTGGGTTGATATTTTTTTTTTTTATTGCCGAAATATAATAAAATTAAAAGAAGGATGGGAAAAAGATAAGAAGAAGACGTCAGGGGCGTGGAAATCGGGATGCTATAACCAGCGACGGACGCCAGCCTTTAATTGATTTCTTTTTATTCTTTCTCGGGTGGTGCGTCGTCGGCCGATAACTGACAGGGTTTGAATTGAATTTTGGGGTGTTGGAGTTGGGAGGTCACCGACCGTGTCAGCGGCTGCCTTGGCTCGCGTGGATTGGTAGGAAACTTTTTCTGGCGGTTCGCGGAGGATATGTCTCCAACCCGGGGGAGGTTGTTTTGTTTGACGGAATACTCTAGAGTCTAGACAGAAAAGTAGAGGTATCCCGTTTTTTTTTATTTTTTTTGACCGTTCCGTTCGACAATGATCCAGAAGGCAGCGGTGGACACGTTCCGATTGCGTTCCTTCAGCGTGGGTGGCGATGTTATTTTTCCTGAAGTTTAGGAGGCTCTGTTGGTGTTTTGTGGGCCCGTTTGGAGAGGAAATAAAAAGAAATTCTTGATTACAACAGCATATGTTGGACCATTCAATAAAAAATTATTAAATTATTAATTATAAAAAATTATTATTATCTAAATTTAGTTAAAAATTTTAAATGGAAAGAATCCAATATTAATCATGATTAGCTAGTTGATAATTTTTACGGTTTTGAAATGAAAAGAAATTATTTTTTTGGATGGTATAAAGATTTTTTTATTGGATGGTGAATGATTTTAACAAATAATTTCTTGAAAATAAGTGCCAATATAGCATAAATTGTGTGATGGATCAATTGAGATATATGATATGCTGCTTAAAAGGGTTCGAGAATTAACAAATTTGCTATCAATAGATTAACATTAATAACTTAAAATGATAATAAGCAAGCAAGCTGAGCCTGGATATAACAGAGGAATGTAGAAACTTATTGGATTAATTTATGTACAATAAGCATAAATAAAATTTTCTTCCAGAATATCTCAATTTCCACACAACCTAAAGAATCTAATTTCTTATGTTTTTTCCCTTGATTTTGGTTGGTTATATACTATGGACTTGGTGATGGCAAAACTTTCAGCCTGTATATTTGCTAATGCATTTATCTTGGAGTTCTCCACACTCTTCTATATTATCAATATTTTGAGGATCCGTTTGGTTGGGATAGTCAGATTATGAGGTAATCTGATAATTTTTGAGATTTTTTTATTTAAAAAATAATTACGAAAAAAAATAATTTTTACTATGTTTGATTGGTGAAAAAATTATTCTGAAAAATAATACTGAAAAAAGATTACTATATTTATTGAAAATAAATCTACATAGAAATATGGTCAAATTTATAAATATATCTTTCAACATAAAATAATTTTTTAATACTAGGATAGCATTGTCATCTTCAATTAATTTTTATGTAATAACTATAATCACATAACTCTTTAAATAATATCATCTTTATTTTATTTTTTTTAATAAAATTTTTTATTGAATGAATTTGGAAAGACATCAAAATAAATTTAATAATTACATATACAGATTTATTAGAGATATTTTTGTTAAGTATAGATTACCACCACTTAAAAATTTATAACATACCAACCTTCCATGGTATTTATTTTATCTTCTCTAAAAATAAGCATGGGGCCCATTAACTTTTTTACCATCTTTTTTTTTATATATATATCAATCATGATAATCTAAAATGAAAATTATTTTTTCATGCTAGATTACCTCTAACCAAATGGCCCCTGAGATAAAAAGAACGACACAATCAATAAAAATAAAAAAAAATAAATCTCTTGAATGATTGAGTCCAAGCATGTCTCACAAGGATTTTTTTAATATTTTTTTATCCTATATATGGATTGGTTTGTTGATGATTGATATGCATCTGGTCCCCAAATCTTACACGTTGCTTCCTACTTTAAAAGAATGCGATAAGAGCATATTAATCTAGAAGCTTACAATTTGTTAGAGAAGATGAGATATAATTAAGGCACAAGACTATGAAAGGATAGTTGAATACGTCCTATAGCAAAACTCACATGCATAACCATTGAATATAAAATGAATCATCTTATTGGCATCAATAAACACATGTTTGTGTAAAACTATTGGATGAAATGTTTTTCTTATGTTGCTATTTGCATTGAAACCTATCCTTAATTTCAAACTTGTTGGGGGAGTACATCATTTCTTCGACTAGGACAACTTGGTCGCTCGATGAGGATGTGACTCATTAATATTCACCAACTACCTTAGTATGTAGAGGAAGAGCATGGAGATCAAGAAACCCTAGAATAACTGTAACTCAAGCAAAAATACAACTTTAGATGGCAACCAATCTCCAAATCAGACACCAACAATCATAGGATCGATCGATCAAAAAGATCAATTGACTTGGGTTTAACTAAGGTTCCACTTTGACTATATACCAGTCAAGATAGCAAAGACCTCCTTTCAACAATGAGGTCTAAGTCTGCTCAAATCAACTACAATGCCACCACGAAGAGCTAGCTCGATCAATGGTACTCGATTGATCTTATTTGGAGGGCGGTGATGACTAATGAATTTGGTGAACAATCGAGGCCAATTGCCTATCCGCAGATCTCGGAGACATTTCTCCTAATTATATGCATGTGGCCTTAATTGTCACAAGTAATTATTGCGGATAATATGCGTAGCCCTCATCCAACTCATGTCTGACATGCATAGCAGGTGCACCATTATCTCGAATGGGCATAGATTTTCTAGAATCTAAAGTGGGTAAAGGAGATCCTTAAGTAAGTAATTTTTTGCACAAAATAAAGTCCAGAACTCTATTATTTTCTCACTCTCCACTCTATCACTTAATAAAAACTCTAGCTAATTTAAGCATCGGAGAATCCTTCACCGAAGAATCTTCGGTGAGTAAACTCGTTTGCATGTACCTCTGAAGAAGTATCTTTACTTCAGTGAAAGCCATCTCCACGTCAGTAAGAGATCAATCTCCACCTCGATAAGAGACCGAATCCTAAAAGTTAATGAACTTGAAAAGATCATTTAGATTTAATTCTAAAGTACTTAAAGAAATTCTTTGATTGAATTAGATGGACCTATAAAATCCAATTCAACCAATTGAATCTTAAAAGAATTGCTTAAAATGTGCTGTGGCCATGTTAGAAATCACTAGCTTGATTTTGTAAATCCTTCAACAATTTCGATCCATATGAATCCATCAAACAAATTAAGTACCAGCATATCCATGTTCTACCAATATATATATATATATATATATATATATAGTAGTACTAATGTACTACAAATGATTATAATGATGATCAGATATCTTCACATTTGTATGTTCTACTTTCTTTTCCTGAAACCTCGCATTTCAACTTTCAGTGCCATGATATATGTTCTTTTACTACTAATAACAAGAATCCTTGTTGCTAAATAGATTCTTGGATATACTCTCCAATATATAGCTAAGAAGGAAAATAATTGCATGAATCTCAACCAAAATTTTTATCATATTTTCTTCTAAACAATCGAAAATATTGGCATGACACATACGCAACAAATGCTAATTCCTTTCCGCTAATTATGTACAGTGGCCTAATGAGATGGTACAACCAACAGGAAATCAGCTGATAATCAATCAAATATTCCACTAGTTCCCGTGGAAGCCTCCTTGTCCTCGACCATTCATTCAACTACCAAATTATTATATAATAATTAAAATATTTTAAATATTTCAGATCCACCCCGCTAAATGCTAGCTGGCAATCAAGTTGGACTTGGATCCCGTACCGCCGTGCACGTCTCCAAGGTATTCAGAGCCGTACACGTCTCCCATCTGTGGAAAAACGGCCGTCCGGTTTTTCCAATGAGAACAGCACACCCACCTCGCTAATTTTCTCCTAAGTCTCCAACCCCTAGCACACTTCAATGAAAGGGTAGCTTAACTGGTATCAAGCCGAGCTAGCAAGCTAGCCGTTGGTCGGCTGAGCCCATCGTCTTACTTTGAACCATCCGTCTCCCGTGGACGGCGCCCTCGCCTCCATGGCGACGTCACCGCCGATGTCGACACGTGCGTCGACGGCCTCCACTCGTTCGTCCATCTCCCTTGGCAGTATCGCATCCATCGCGACATCCGCACCGACGACGCGTGCGACGGTCGCCGCGGACACTCTGTCCACCGGCTTATCCGGTGGAACGTGGACGGGAGACCACGTGCCGGCCGGCGAGGGTGGTGGTGGTGGGGAGTATCACGCTTTCGAGGTGGGCGCGGCGCGTAGGCCCACGGCGTCGCGACCATAGGCGAAATATTAATATCTTATTCGAGAACGGTGAGAGAAACAGACAAGGACGTGAGAACAGGCATGAAATGCCACTTGGAATGCTGCTCCCCGACTCCTTCAGAATTTTTCTTTTATTTTTTAATTTACTTTTCTGACACAGTGTTCTCTTTCTCTAAAAGTTTTTTCTTGCACGACAATTTTTTTTTCCTTTTCTTTTTGGCAGGACGTGCGACAAGATTTCGGCGAGCTTGTGGCCCACTTGGTTTTAATTTTACGCCGGAACCAAAGGAATAAAAAAAAAGAAAAGGTGTTCTGTTTGTTCTGACATTTGTACACTTTAATGCGCACCGGAGCACTGGAGAATTGGTGCAGTGCAGCGCTGGAGGTTGGCACGGGAAGCAGTGGGATCGTGGCACCAACGTCATTGCGAATTGGGAAACGTGCCGACGCGAAGGGTCGTGAGCGAGCGGGGATGCCCGCCCTATGATCTGCCCTAACTTGCACGTTACATCTGGGCTTCCATTGACAGCTGGATGCATTGACCATTTATTGAGGCTCGAGTGGAGAGTTTGGATGGTGAGATGATTAGGCTTGACCCAAGCGGTATATATTGTTTACAGTATTTGACTGGTTAGGAATTTTTTTACGTCTAAGAAAAATAGAGTTACTGGAGTACCGGAGAGAACTGCTACTAGGACTGATCAGAGGCAGGATCGCGAGCCTAAATTTTTATTTATTTTTAACAAATTTGGATCAAATCTACATAAAAATTGATATTTTTTATGTTCAAATTCGATCCATGATCTGATTTAATTGTTATCTAAATTGATCGGATCATTCAATATTTTTTGATCGAAAAAATTGTAACAACTTGAAACGTTTATAGCTCAGTTGTTTATATTTTCGAGAGTCTTTTTCTTGAATTTTTTAAAATTAATTTTGATGATATATTTTGAAGGACAGACGCAAAGAGGACATATTTTGTCATTAGAGGATTGGACTCTAGATTGGTGGCAATTAGAGATTATCAGATTTTTGATATTTCTATGCTGAAGTAAAATTGAGGGTGGGAATCATTTATGTATGGTAGGTATCTGGAGGCCGACCATCTGGTCATTAAGGATGATTCTTTTGCAGCTATCAGCTGGATTCAAAGATGTAGAGAATCTGGCCATTTCATTTGCTCTTGTGTGATATTTAAAGTGCTTTGAAGGAATGTCTCTCGCTTCGGGACATACTTGTGGCATGAACATTCATTTTTTTTATAAAAAAAGAAAAAAAAAAGAAAAAAAAAGAGGTTGGTGCCTGTTCTATGCTCGCTGCCGTCTGTGTCTACGTAAAGAAAAGGGTATTTGATAATTTCCGCTAGGGATGGGATCCGACACCTTCTATCTATCATTCTTGATTGGATGACAAGAAAAGAATAGGGCGTTTTGAGGACCAATTTTGTTGCGTCAGAATGATTTATCCCAGAACAATATTTGCCGGCGAGAAAATTGTTTTGCACAATGGATAGATTTTTTAACGTCCAAACAGATAAATTTGGTTAATCAATTCAATCCACAAATATGTCAAATGCAAATCTGTAGATTCCAAAAATCCATATGACCAGTTGATCCAGGATAATTAATTGTGTGGCTCTAAACTAGTAGATCTATCTTTTCAAACATTTTAATATTTTTAAACCTTAATTTACTTTTAATACATTTTTAGTATCATGGATTAACAAATCAATCCACAATCAATCAGTGATCAATTATTGTCTCATAAATTGGACACCACAACAAGTCGGTATGCAAGCTAGAATTTTGCATATTAAAATGCCATGCTTCAAAGATCAATACCAAAGTTTGTCATGGATTATAGTTTGCCTTATTGAACTCACATATTGCTTATTCATTAATTTTCTTTTGATGATTTGTGGTGGTGTCACTAGAGGTCCAAAGTAAAATGTAAGCTTGTAATCTACATCTCTCAAATTGGCAAAATAAATTCTTCTTAGTTTGACCACCAAGTTATGATTATAACTCAATGGATAAAAATTATTTTGATGGCCATTCAGTTTTTGATTTCTGACTTAAGAATAGACCAAGTCATAAGGTATATAGTCAAAAAAAAAAAAAAAATTATTATGCAAAAGGTAAGATGAAAGCGTTTATAAATTCTAGCAACTATTAGTTCAGTTGGTTAGCATCTCTTCTTTAAAACTTCTACTTTGGATTGGGCTAAAGTTTTGAGGTAGTGCCCAAGAAAAGCATGTATGCATTACACATTTGGCTAAATTTAAATAAGAAGTGCCTATGTTCTAATTATTGGACAACAATCAAATCAAGAATTAGGGATAAATTTCTCCAAAATAGATAAACTAATTTAGAGAGATTAAATCACATCTCCTTTTACACCATTTACTACGTTCATGCAGGAAATCTAGCACATACAAAAAACTTCTCTTTCTTAATGGTAGTTTAGATCTGATCTAAAGTATATTTAGAAGATTAAAATGTTTAATCTTTTATTATTCTGCTGTAAAATTTTAAAACTACATGCTTTGAACTATCCGTTTTTTCTTTTAGCCTAATGGATCTCCTAAAGGAGATCAAATATCTAAGACTACAAGAATTCTTAATGCAAGTAGAACTTGTATTAATGGGCTATTTGGTTTTAAATGGGTTTCAAACCTTTTGCCTATTTAAAGGGGCCTTCTCTAAGGGTTTCAAGAGAGAAAAAGTGGTGAGAAGTGGGTATGCATGAGAAATAAAAATCAACAAAGAGGGTGGCACGCTACTTCATGGTTAGATGCCACCTCTCTTCTTTTCTTTCTTACATGAGATGTCCATGAGTTGGATATTCTCAAGACTCTCTTCTTTCTTCTATGTTGTGTCCAAGAGTTGGACATCTCCTAGCCTTCACAAGCCCACATCTAAGAGTTGGACTCCCACATCCAAGACTTGGACACCCATCTCCTTTCCTATCTCCTCCTTCCTCTAGTTGTTCTTCAATGTTCTCTTGAGAAGAGAAACAGGAAAATATTTTCAGCATCCAAAAAGCGATCTCTGTAAGGGAGCTAGCATCCTGATGAGATTAGAATCTTCTAATTAGATTAGCTTCGTGTGAATATATATAGAGATCGGATGCATGTGCAGCTTCAGAGAAATCTTCAAAACATTCACGGATCATCAAATCATGATGAAGATCTACCCATATAAGGTGAAGATCAGATCTTCCTCTATTTTATTTTATCTTAATGTTAAATCTATGAGGGATCTTGGTGTTTTTAAGATGTGATCTCATGCATGCTTGTGTAGATTAAAAGGTTTTGATCTAATTTTATTTTCATTGCATTTAAAATTTTAATATTGCATGCTATCCATTTTCTTAACAATAGTATCAGAGTCACCCTCATATGATTAAGATTAAGATCTTAGATCTGAAAATAATTATTTATGTTTGCTGATTTTTGTGGTTCTGTTGCTGTGATGGATGATCACAAACAATCACAATCATGAATCGAATTATCAATAGATCATTTAAAGCATGCAAATCAATTGTATTCAGATCTGATTTTATTTTTCATGTATGAGATGCATGAGGTGACGATCATGGATAGACCCTTTTAGATCTATGATGTTCTATGATGTGATCATGGTGTTTACGAGGACTAATAACTTGATGTATTTGGAGACCTAAGCATCTCGTTAAAATAGATCTAATGAATGTATATTGGGTGCCTACATGCATCATATGATTCATGTAATTTGGAGATCTGCGAATCTCATAAAAATGATTGTAATAATTGTTATTATTTTTGATCTTCTGGGTAGTATTCTGTGATGTGTTTGCATATTAATGGTTCATTGAATTGCAAGCCTATCGCACATGATGGATACGAATCGAGACGGATGATTGATCGATGTCGGATCAAGGAGTTGATCATGATTGGATCAAGGGTGCTCGACATTGGATCAAAGAGTTGAAGATGATCAAACTGATTGATGTGCATGTGCTTGTAATAGTGACCCTAAGATCAGATTCTGGCTCAATGGCTCGAGCTTGAATCATAAATCCATAATTATCACTAGTTAAATATTTTAACTGATTAGTTATTTGCATGAGATGTAGATAATTCATATTAGTGATTACTTATTTGTATGAGATGTAGATAATTAATATTAGTGATTAGTTATTTACATGAGATGTAGATAATTAAGATTAACTGAGACTTAAATTAAATCTTCTCGCATATATTAAGTTGAGCAGTCTTCCACCATTGTAGCTATGCGGACGTCCTACTAATTTTGATTATTCTTGGCTGGTCACAGTGGTTCAATTGTATCGAAAAGATGTAACTACTCTATTAGCATGAGATACTACAGGATAAAAATAGAGCTGGACCAATAACTATTAGGTGAGGGATCCAATAATAACTTTGCACTGTGTTGAATGATGGGTCTGACTTAACTAAGAATAGGGCCAATAACTATCAGGTAAGGCCTACATAACTTAGAGACGAGTTACTGCTGCAACATGCTTGAGAAGTATTGGATAAGAGTTATCCACTCATTGATTTGCATGTCATCAATAACTGTCAAATGAGGTGTGCATAGATAGATGGGATCGTGGTATCCATTTGAAACTCTAATCATGAAAGATTTTCGTCTCTCTACCTGAGGAGTGTAAGAGATTCGAAAAAGTAATGAAAGACATATTTATTTTAAAAGATCTTAAAATAGATTTTAAAATCAAGTATGAATATCTAACTAGAATCTTTACTCTTTGCTAGAATAAAATATCTGCTTCTAAGCCTCTAGCTCACATACTTAAAATCATTTATCTAATCGAACAAATTATAAAGACTAGCTCAAGAATCTAAAATAGTTTTAAGTTCCAAAAAGTTAAGCTAAATTATGATTAGGATATCTCTATGTTATCAAACCATCCGATGATTGATCAAAAGGTAGTCCGTTCATGATCATTATTTGACAATGATTAAGGACTTGAAGGAGCTTGAGAAGCTCGGTATGATTATATAGAAGAAATTACAAATGCATTTGATCCTGTAATCTCTTACTACTTCATATGGATAGTTTATATTAACTACCATATGAATAAGATTGATTGTATCTTGGTTGAATTGTTGAACATATTGGTGGCTACTGAAAGGATCTTGAAGAGTTCAAGGAGCATAGTTCTCACTGTGGAGTGGTCTTTCACTTTCAAAAGAAAATCTATTTGGAAGAAGAAGTCTGTGAAGAAATAGAAGTCCGAAAGTAAGCCAAAGAAGGAAGCTCTTAAAAAGGCTGCTAATAAGAAAAAATATTTTCAATGTAATGTTGATGGCCACTAAAAAGAACTTTCCTTTGTACCTAGAGAGCCTAAAAAAAATGAGGACACACCTTCAGAAGGCCTATCAGATCTGCTCGATTATTGAAACTAACCTTACGGTTTTTTCTATATCTATTTGGGTTATAGATTTTGGTTCAAGTACTCACTTGTGTACTTCAATGTGGATCTAAAAGAAAGTAGAGTGTTGAGGGAAGGTGAAATGATCCTTCAGATTGACAATGGGGCAAGAGTTGCTACTATGATCGTGGACACCTATCCTCTGCGATTACCATCTAGATTTAATTTGATATTTAGAGACTGTTATTATGTACCTATTGCTAACAAAAAATTAATTTTTATTTTGTCATACTACTATACAACTTTTTTTAGAAATAAATTAGTTGCATATAGCTTTATGAATGATAGTCTCTATTACTTACATATGGATGTATGTGTGAATGTATCTGAGCAGATAGTGAGTGCCATAGGATCTAAGAGATCCAGAGTTGAGATGAATCTAAAATGAATGTGACACCTTAGGCTTGATCATATTGGAAAGGATAGGATAAACAGATTAGAGAAAGATGAGCTTCGTGGCTCATATGTCTTATCTAGTTTGCGAATCTGGCCTTCAAGAAAAGATGGCCAAACTATCTTTTGTGGGATATGGAGAGATGACCACTGAGATACTTGTCCTGGTACACACTGATATGTATGACCTATTTGATGTGTAGTCTAGGGACGGTTATCTTTGCTTCATTATTTTTATTGAGACTTTTTATGATATGGATATATGTGTGAGACATAAATATGAAGTCTTTAAAATATTCAAAGAATTTAGATATGAAGTAAAGAAGTAAACTGAAAAAAAAAAAATTTAAAATTCTTCGATTAGATCGAGAAGATATATATCTTAGTGGGAGTTTCTAAACAATCTTG
Source organism: Elaeis guineensis (assembly GCF_000442705.2). Lineage (NCBI taxonomy): Eukaryota > Viridiplantae > Streptophyta > Magnoliopsida > Arecales > Arecaceae > Elaeis > Elaeis guineensis. Next base: position 20,235,116 of record NC_025998.2, on the reverse strand, counting down.
AAAAAAAGGGCATAGTCTCATAATAGACTCTTCCTAGTATACCTCAACTCAGTGGAATATCGGAGAGGAGGAATAAGACTCTATTGGATATGGTCCAGATCATGATGAGCTTCACTAATCTTTTCTTATTTCTTTGGAGATATGTTTTGCTTTCTCTAATTTACATCCTAAATAGAGTTCCCTCTAAGTCTGTTTCTATCATGCTGTATAAGATGCGGCATGATAAAAAATTGAGTCTTGGTTATCTCAAGATTTGAAGATATCTGATCTATATTAAGTGACAATAGACGAATAAGTTGGAGGCTCGATCTATGAGAGCTCATATTATTAGGTATCCTAAAGAATCTTTGGGATACTACTTTTACTTCTTCAAGGATCACAATATAATTGTGAGTTGACATGCTATATTCTTAAAAAAATAATTTATCTAGGATAGAGGTAGTGAGAGAAAAATTAAACTTGAGGAGAGAGTCTCTAAAGAGCAATGAGTCATAAAACCTATAAAACCTATTCATATTGAGCCAGTATATGTAGTACCTCCTCTACTTATTAAATCTAGTAGAATGTCCCATCCTCCTAAAAGATACTTGGACATGATTTTAGAGGATGTAGAGAAAATATTTCTCATAGGAGATAGAAAACATGAAGATGATCCCAAAATCTATAATGAGGCGATGTCGACATTGACTCCGAGAAGTGGCTAGAAGCAATGAAGTCAATAGTTGACATGATGCATTCCAACTAAGTCTGGATCTTAGTAGATCTACCAGTAGGAATGGTACCTATTGGATATAAATGGATCTATAAAAGAAAGATAAGTTCGGATAGATAGGTAGAGACCTATGAGGTAATGCTCATGGTGAAGGGTTATAGTCAACGCGAAGGCATTGACTATCAGAATATTTTTTCACTTATGGCTATACTAAAATCTATCCAGATACTGCTTACTACTGCAGCATACCATGATGAGATTGGTAGATGGATATATAAGCTATAATGGACTAAAGCAAGCATCTTGAAGTTGGTACATTCATTTCAATGATGTAATCAAATTATTTGATTTCATCAAGAATAAAGAGGAACCATATGTTATAAAAATATCAGTGGAAGTGCTATCATATTTTTTGTATTGTAATGTGGATGATATTCTCTTGATTGAAAATAATATTCTCATGCTGACTTCGATTAAAATATGATTGTCTAAGAAATTCTCTATAAATATCTTTGGAAAAGCATCCTATATTCTGGAAATAGAGGTCTATGAGATAAATCTAAGAGGATGTTGGCCTCTTGCAGAATATATACATAGAAGATATGCTAAAGAGGTTCAGCATGAAAAATTCCAAGAGAAGATTTCTACCCCTTAGATCCCACCAAGAAGATGTATCCCAAATATATTTGAGGAGATACAGCACATGAGTAAGATCCCTTAAGCTTCAGCTTGTGGGAAACTCATGTATGCCATGCTATATACATGACTTGATATATTTCTTGCTGTGAGTGTCACAAACAGATATCAGTCGAATCTAGGCTAAAAGCACTGGATAGCTATGAAGAACATTCTTAACTACTTGAGAAAGGCTTAGGATATGTTCATAGTCTTTCGAAAAGAAAAGTTGAGGGTAGAAGGATTCACAAATTCAGACTTTATATCTGATATTGATGGTAGAAAGTCTATATCAGGATGTATTTTTTTGTACAATGAAGGTTCAGTGAATTGGAAGAGTTTCAAACAATCAATCATTACAAATTTTATCATGAAAGCTGAGTAAATCGCCACTTTTGAGACTGCTTAGAAAGTCTTCTGGTTTAAATAAGTTTGTAGTAGAATTTTGTGTAATATCATCAAATGGCATAACATCGTACTATGACAATAAAGATGCCATAGCTCTAGCTAAGGAGTTCGGGTCTCACCAAAAGTTTTAGCACATAGAGCGGTGATTTTACATTATATATAACTATCTCAAAGAAAAATACTTCAAGGTACAAAGAGTAGACCCCATGAATAATGTGGTGGATCCATTGACTAAACCACCTAGTCAATTGAGGACCAAAGCACATCTTGAGAAGATGGGGCTTAGGTATATGGCAGATTGACTTTAATGCAAATGAAAGATTATCAAATGTATGCCCTAGAAGTAAATTTGATTGATACATTTATTCTTTCTGGGATATAATTTTGTACTTGATCTTATTATTTATTAATAAAATTAGGCAGCTTATTTTTATTCATATTATGTAAGTGTCCATGAATCATCTAGAGAACTAATAAGATAATGACACATATTCTTAAGAGTTGAGAATTTAATGTATGTATCATTGGTGATTAAATCTTAAATTACTTTCAATCGATGGGTCGTTATGAGGATGGTGATTAATCTGATAAGATTGATGTACGGATTGCTTCTTTTTGAGTAGATAAGTCTCGAGTCTACAGTGTAGGGACACTGGAGCGAGAGTACAGGTGATTGTTAGAGAACAAAGATATCGAGCATGACCAACATAAGAAATCATTTGGATGTCTACTTACTCATTAATGACTTTCTCGATACTGTAGTGGTGTAACTAGTTTTTGACTAGCGGTGTCTCGACTATTCATAATGAGATTGTTGTAGTTTGACTATACATACACTTGATCCCTAGCCATATGGGTTTTTGTGGTATAGATTGGCTGTAGTAGATTCGTTGTAGGAATAGGATATATACATAGATGGGATCTATCAATCTTGATAGATAAGGAGCAGCCTTATATGATTTATGAGACTGAATTTTGAAGGTCATGGTCATGGCAGCGTGAATAATGAAAAAAGATTTTCATGAGATTTTTGATAATGAACTCAAGTTGAATAAATCTTATATATGATAGATGAAGGTATTTGATGAGTTTTTCATAATCTTCATCTTATCGAAACTCATGATAAAAGGGCTGTATCACACAGTAACAACACTTAAGAGATTCATTCCTTCTATTCTACTAGATTGTCACTACATACTGCTAGGCGTGAGATCAATAAAAATATTTTGATGGTCAATAATTTTTATTTGGTGAGCTGAAATTATTTCAATCTATTGAAAGATGTTTCAATGATATTAGTGATAGAGATCATATTATATCTTACTATCAAATAGAATAGAATATATGGGATCACATACATAAGAGGTCCTGATTGATCGAATAATTGAATTGTAATTTTGAATCACAGTAGGATTCGATTATCAATATGATTGATGATTGGACTAATTTGTAAAAGCTACATGAAAGAACTCACTAATAGTTAGTGAGTTAAAGAACTTATTTATAATTATTACTATATTATTTGATTTGATCAAATAATTGAGGTTGAGTCCTAGTCAAATTAAATAAAGATTTAATTTGATGGGACTTGGTCTGAGTTTGACTTAGATTGGGCTTCATAAGTCTAAAAGGTTTAGACTCAATAAGTAGTTGACTTGTTAAGAATCCAAGCCATATTAGACTCTATTAGTAAAGGTGATTTACTTATAGAAGAACTCTTTCCTACATCTCATGCCTCGTGGAATCACCGTGAGTTTGTTGGTGCAAGAAATAAGAGAGGCACCCCTTAGAGAGAGTCCTCTCTCAGGATTCTCAACTAAACCCTAATAGGATTAGGATTAGCATTGGGATTTAAGTGTGGGAACCTTCTCTTAGTTGTTAGCATGAAAATAAGAGAGAGAAAATAGTGAGAAGTGGGCGGGCGTGAGAAAGGAAAATTAGAAAAGAGGGTGGTGCACTATTTCGTGGTTGGATGCCTCCTCTCTTCTTTTTTTCTTACATGAGATGTCCAAGAGTTGGATGTTCTCAGGACTCTCTTCTTTCTTCCATGCTATGTCCAAGAGTTGGACATCCCCTAGCCTTCATCTTTCTGCAAGCCCACATTCAAGAGTTGGACACCCATCTCCTCCTTCCTCCAGTTGTTCTCTAACATTCTCTTGAGAAGAGAAACATGAGAAAAATTTTAGTATATAAGGAGCGAACTTTGCAAAGATGCTAGCACCCAATGAGATCAGGATCTTCTGATCAGATCAGCCTCATATGGATACCTGTAGAGGCTGGATGCGTGTGCGGCTTCAGAGGAACCTTCAAAATATCCACGGATCATCGAATCATGATGAAGATCTATCCACACAAAGTGAAGATCAGATCTTCTTCTATTTTATTTTATCTTAATCTTAAATCTGTGAGGGATCTTAATGTTTTTAAGATACGATCTCATGCATGCATGTGTAAATTAAAAGGTTTTAATCTAATTTTATTTCTGCTATATTTATAATTTTAATGTTGCATGCTATTTGATTTTCTAACATTATGATAAAGTTTAGTTTGTTTTATGCTGATCAGCTTTTCACCATATGATATAAATAGGCATAAGATTTTGTCTATTCATAAAATAAAATTCACATAAAGAATTTGATTATGAGGTGTCATTAGTGTTGTGGTACATGAAAGATTGTATATTGATTGATATTACATTTTGATTCATATTGGTGATAATTTTGTAATCAAGTATGTAGTGTATATCCTATAGAGGAATTAAGTTTTGTAAAATATGACCATATCAATTTTTTTAATTATTAGATCCAAATAAGATTTTATTAAAAATTTTTGAAATACTTTAAATAATTAAAATGAGGATGCTTGTATTAGGTTGGGTCAAGTGGAAGAATATTATAATTAATCTGATTAAACTTATCTGGATGTGGCCCACACTAACATGCATCGAGATTTATTTTATATGTTTTAACTGATATGGACTCTGACTAAAGTAAATCTTTGATAAAGTGATAGGAATATATTTGATGATTTCATAAAGTTGAGCTCTATACAATCATTGTGGATAATATCGTTCTTTCAGTCATTGTGACTAATTCAGATACTATCTTTGATAGATGAGGTACGTTATAAAAGGACTTCTATGGACTTGATCCCTGACTCATTCGAAAGCTTGTAAGATCCTCTCCATGGAGTATATTCGGATTAGGGATTGAAAAGCCATGGTGCAACTTGATGACAGTGAGAAGCATCTAGCTTGGTTCTCTTATGGTTGCAGGTCATTGCAAACTTTAGAAATCATTCATTTGATTGGGCTTGAACAACAATGATTGGAGGTACATTAATTTCTGTATTTTGATTAAAATTTGCTACATATTTTAGTTTCTCTAACTTCTCTTGGATCTATGTACTTTGGAATGCTAACCAAGTAGTAGACTGTCTGAACACCATTGCAAGCTTAGAACAAGTCAAAAGGATTTGGCTTGAAAACATTCCTCTCAGCTTATCTCATTATATTAGAGTAGATATAGGAGGCATCCTTTTAATTCGATTGTAGTGAGTTATCTCACTTCCTTGTTACACCACCCCCACCCTCCAAAAAAAGAGAAAGTCGAAGGTATGAGTGGACAAAGATGTCAGCATTTATTCGAATGTAATCCAACAAAAATATAAATAGTGTTTGGCTATAAAACTATCTATTTTGAGAATCTAGATCCAATAATTTTTCATGGAAGGTATGGACCATGCCTTTTCATTGGTCTGGTCATCCTATGATCTAATCCTATAATGAAACTACATACAACACAAGACACCAATAGAAGTGAGAATGTGACGTAGACATCCTAGCTGATCAGTATCTGGATTCGAGGGACATAATCTGAAAGGATCGAAAATCTAGCTAACTGCACTAGATCCTGTCGATTTTAATACTGTTGAGCTAGAACTTGAAGCGAAATTCAGTGCAGGAGTAAAATGATAATTTTAAAACTTTTTCAAAATTATGATTTTATAATAAAAATATTAATTAATCTAATTAATTAATATATTTTATCCTACACTAGGATTTAAATATGATATACAGCATGCATGCATTTAAATTTGAAATTCGAATTTGAACAGTAAACACTTTACTGTAATGTGTTCAGAATACAATACCTTTGTGCGGGTAGTAGATCGCCGCAATCTGATCACCATCGGGAGAGTCTGATCATCACGATACAGTCACACAGTACATCTAGCCTCTGTGGATCGTCCACACGAGGCTCCCGGTCTGATCGGCTCCTCACGGGTGCTAGCTCGTTGTAGAGCCCTTTCGACGGCCGATGCTGATCGAACTCCTTCGATCGATGTCTGTCGATTCTTTAGATACTCCAGATCATCAGCAGATGTGCTTGAGTGGATGTTGAAGATCTTCCTAAAATTTGGTGGGATCATGACACTCGTAGCTCACCTTCTCACTTCCCGAACCCCAGGCTGAAACCCTAGGGAACACATTGAAAACCTTGCACCCAATTTTCTTTTTTTTTCATTCTTTTTCTCTCAGAAGTTTTAGACTTCCCACTCGCGCACAAGAGTTCCTCACACCCCACTTTCTCTCTCAAATTTTTCTACGCACGCCCCACCTCTCTATCTCTTTTAAAATAGTTCAAAACATGTCTTATCCGCGTGAGAGGATAAAGACAAGTGGTTACACATTTGAATTCAAATCAAATTTGAATTCAAACTAAAACCAACTCATCCCTATCCACTTGGACGTGAGAAGAGAAGGTGCGAGGCTACTTTGTGCATGAAAAGGTTTCATGATAAACTCTTTCTCGTGTGAGATGTGGGGTGCTAAAGTGGATAATGTCATGTAGGCGCAAGAGATAAGTTATCCATTCAAATTCAAACATTCTTTGAATTTGAATGGCTAACTAATCATCTTTATCCAAATATTGGCGCACAAGAGTGGGCGTGAGAAGGGCTTTGTGTGAGAGAAAATTCATGAGAAGTTTCTTCTCGTGAATTCAAATGGGCGCAGAGATTTAAGGTGGTGCAGGGATTCAAATTCAAATGGTGGTTTGATCTTAATTGAACCAACCTAATCAAAATAGGTTAAGCACAATTAGATTAAATTAAATATAACTTAATTAGGCTTAATTAGGCTCAATAAAATTTTAATCAAATCAGAAATTGACTAAGCCCAACCCCTGATCAAATCAGGGACCAAACCATCTCGACGATTAGGTCAACTCTTAATCTAATCGGGTCAAACCCAACTGAATCCAATTCAATTGGACTTGATCCAAAAATAATTATTCAATCAAATTGAGTTAATTAGTGATCAAATCACTAATAAAACCTCTCATAAATATTGAGTCCAAATCCGATGGGCAATCGGGTATCAAAGTCCATCAATATGAAACCTTGATCGAAGAGTCCCAAACCAGTGGGACTCTTGACCCCGGTACCCAAAATGTGTGGGACTTGTGATCAGAGAATTCTGATTCTCGATCATAGAGTCTCAGATACGTAGGACTCATAGTCCACAAATATTAGGACTCATCATCAGCCATCAGATCAGATAGGAACCTCTAATGTGTGTGACCCCACAGGTTCGAACCTAAGCCAGTAGCACAGGAACCAATTCCTGTACTAATCGAAGTGACCATCTAGCAAGATACCCGACGTCCAGATAGATCGAATAGTCGCAATCGCAATACTCAGAACCTACGTGAATATGGTTACTGTATAATTCATCCCTTTTTGACCCCTGTGTTTAGGATGACTCAGAGTTAAACTGTCAACCCTGATTAGATCATCCGAGTCGTGCTCAACTCAATCAGTCCCGTGACTCCTCACTTGGACTACTCTAGTCAAGATTTTGCTAAATTGAAATACGACTGTACACAACTCCTGAACTGGAGTGGTCAATCCCATCTTGACACATGCACCGACAAGTCAAGTACTTGACTACACCCAGCAGCCTTCCGTCACTGAATTAGAAATTCAGGTAGTCCAGTGCCTAAGTGTAGTGAGTTGTTTGCAAGTCACTGTGGCGGTCTCAAGTCAGAGGGACATTTATACCCATATCCCATCGGAGCAAATCTTGACAGCAGAGATAGCTCTGGAGTCGGTCACGTTCAGTGCAGATGTACCCTTACATCTCACCTGTATGCCATACCAGTATTTCCACCTCCTTGGTTAAGAGGACAACTAACCTATATGGCACACAACGACTATGCTCGATAAACATTGTTGTCCTTGGTAACAACGTATTATTTGGTCACGAACAGATTTAAGGACTAAACGACAAATCCTCCTTTATCGAGTCTAAATAGTCCTAAGGACTTCACCACAACATAGGAGTTCATTAGAAGATGACAATTTGTGGTAAAAATATCAAAATAACTTTTATTTATTTATAATTTATGTACTAATACAACAAAGAGTACAACCGTCAACAGGCTGACGATGGCTTTGGGACACTATTCCCAACAATCTCCCACTTGGCCTAAAGCCAATTGGTGCAGTATCTAATACCCATCTTCGACTTGAAATCGTCGAACTCCTTCATCGCAATGGCTTTAGTGAATGGGTCGGCCAGGTTTTCCTTTCCATCGATCTTCTGAAGGTCGACGTCACCTCGATCCATAATTTTTCGGATGAGATGGTAGCGGTGCAGAATGTGCTTCGTCCGCTGGTGTGCCTTTGGTTTCTTCGCCTGAGCTATGGCTCCAGAGCTGTCACAGTAGAGCAGAACTGGACCTACAAGGGAGGGTGCTACTCCGAGCTCGGTGATGAATTTTCTCAGCCACTCCACTTCTTTGGCAGCATCTGATGCAGCAACATACTCCGCCTCGCAAACTGAATCAGCCACTATGTGCTGCTTGGAACTCTTCCAGCAGACAGCCCCACCATTAAGGGTAAAAATAAATCCCGACACACTCTTACTGTCATCGTGATCAGACTGAAAACTAGAGTCTGTAAACCCTATAAGTCTTAAGTCCGATTCACCATAAACAAGCCACTGGTCCTTAGTATTTCTTAAATACTTGACGATGGTTTTAACAACCTTGCAGTGATTCTCCCCTAGATCAGATTGGTATCTACTCACTACCCCTAGTGAGTATGCCACATCTGGTCGTGTATATGTCATGGCGTACATGATAGATCCCACTGCTGAAGTATATGGAATTCTACCTATACGCTCTCTTTCTTGAGGTGTTGTCGGACAATCCCTCTTTGAGAGAGAAATTTCATGGCCTATTGATAGATAGCCTTTCTTAAAATTCTCCATGCTGAACCTTTTCAGCATAGTATCAATGTACATGGTTTGGGATAAGCCAAGCAACCTTTTAGATCTATCCCTATAGATCCTCATCCTTAGGATGTAGGAAGCTTCTCCCAGATCCATCATGGAGAATTATGACGACAGTCAAATCTTTATTCCCTGTAATGCAGGGACATCATTCCCGATTAAGAGAATGTCATCCACATACAATACAAGAAATACCACAACTGGACCATTAACCTACTTATAAATGCAGGGCTTTTCTCCGTTCTTAACGAAGCCATACGTCTTGATCGTCCTATCAAAATGTATGTTCCAACTCTGGGATGCCTGCTTATGTCCATAAATAGACCTCTGTAGCCTGCACACCTTAGACTCATCTATGGATGTGAATCCTTCAGGTTGTATCATATACACCTCTTCATCTAGCTCTCCATTTAGGAAAGCTGTTTTCACATCCATCTACCAGATTTCATAGTCCAGATGGGCAGCTATCGCAAGCATAATCTGAATGAATTTGAGCATTGCCATAGGAGAAAATATCTCATCATAGTCTATACCATAACGTTGACGATATCCCTTGGCAACCAGACGGGCTTTATAGGTTTCTACCTTTCCGTCTGCACCCCTCTTCCTCTTGAAGATCCATTTACACCCTATGGGTTTTACTCTTTTGGGTGGGTCAACTAATGTCCACACATCGTTGACCTTCATGGACTCCATTTCGGATTTCATGGCCTCTAGCCATTTCTTAGAGTCAGATCTCTGCATTGCATCCATGTAGGTGATCGGATCCTCATCGTTTTCATCAAGTTCGATAGGATCGCCGTTCCAGATCAAGAAACCATAGTATCTGTCCGATTGACGTGGTACTCTACCAGATCACCTTAAGGGTGCAGGAACAATGGGCTCCGAATCTGATCTAATCAAATCCGGTTCAGGTTCAGCTACTTGTGTTGGTTTTTTCACCTGTCGAACTTCCTCAAGTTCGACTTTAGAGGCAACAGTCCCTTCACCAAGGAACTCCTTTTCTAAAAAGATTGCCTTAAGGTTGACAAACACCTTTTGCTCATCAGCTAGGTAGAAATAATACCCTTTGGTCTCTTTTGGGTACCCTATGAAATTACACTTGTCAGACCTAGGTCCAAGCTTGTCCGTAATTAAACGTTTAACATAAGTCGGACACCCCCAAATCCTAAGGTGCGAGAGTACTGGCTTACGTCTTATCCATAACTCATATGGCGTTTTAGTTACAAACTTACTCGAAACCCTATTTAGAAGGTAACAAGCCGATTCGAGTGCATATCCCCAGAGGAAGATCGGCAGACCAGCAAACCCCATCATGATCGGACCATGTCTAACAAGGTCCGATTCCTCCTTTCAGACACACCATTATGCTGTAGTGTTCCAGGAGGAGTCCACTGAGAAAGAATCTCATTCTCCCCAAGATACGTTAGAAAATCATTGAAAAGGTATTCACCTCCTCGATCAGATCGAAGAGTTTTAATACACTTCCCAGTTTGTTTTTCTACCTCATTTCGGAATAGTTTGAACATTTCAAACGACTTCGACTTATACTTCATTAAATAGACATACCCATACCTCGATAGGTCGTCTGTGAAGATTATAAAGTAGAAATATCCACCTCTTACACTTGAGCTCATGGGTCCACATACATCAGAATGTACCAGACCCAAGAGTTCACTGGCTCACTCACCTTTTCCAGCAAAAGGTGACTTGGTAATCTTCCCAAGAAGACAGGACTCACAGGTTGGAAGTGATTCACAATCACCAACTTCAAGAATTTCTTCTTGAGCCAACCTGTTTATCCTGTTCTTATTGATATGACCTAGCCTACAGTGCCAAAGATAGACATCTGACACATTATCTATTCTAGGACGTTTACCGGAGGTTTGAACCATATTAACAGGCTATGACAGTAAGTAAATTTCATTATCTAGTTGTCCAACAAACATTGTAACACCATTCAAAATGATATTGCAAATATTTTTTTTATTAAAAATTGATAACTGTACATGACCAAAAGGCCTACAGAAATAATATTTAATAAAAAGCTTGGACAATAGTGACATTCACTCAGAATTACATTACGAGAATTGATTACAAGGTTCATGATTCCTAAAGCTAGAACTGGAACTTTGCTTCCATCTCTAACATTCAGGAACCTCTCACCATCATCAAATCTCCTACTGACCTGCAGACCCTGCATCGAATTGCAAATATGATAAGGACTTCCGGTATCCGATACCCAGGCAGTAGTATCACAAATGGAAAAGTTGCAAGGTGTTATCATATAATTATCTTGCTTCTTCTTCGGCCTGTTTGGGTCCAGGGAGGCAATGTATAGAGGACAGTTTCTCTTCTAGTGCCCCTGCTTCTTGCAAAAGAAACACTCTGCCTGGCTCTGGTCAGGCTTGCGCTTCTTGGTCGGACCCTGTGCAGACGTCCCAGCATGCGGCTGCACCTTCTTGTTGTTCTTATTCTTGTTCTTCTTCCCTTTCTTAAAGGGTCGACGATCAGAAGAAGACCCTCCCCCAACATTCACCGACTCCTCATGGAGCTGGTGGTCCTTCTCAAAGTTCTGCAGCAACCTCAACAAGCTGTGGTAGTTCAATGCAGGCTTTGTCATTCGAAAATAAGGAAGGGGAGGAAGGACTTGGGCAATGAATTAAGGATCTCATCCTTATCGAGCTGCTCATGCAGGGAAAGCCCAGTTTACTTAGGTGCTCAATTATTTCGATCATGTACAGTACATGATCGGTGACTGAGGCCCCATCCCTCATCCGAGCATTGAAAATGGCACAACTAGTTTTGTTCCTTTCAACGTCGTCAGGTGTGCCAAAGGAGTCGTTCAACATTTGAAGCATCTCCTGCAGTTGGGCGTTCTCAAACCTACAGCTGAACTCATCATTCATTGCCGCCAGCATTATGCATCGAACGGTGGTGCGATCGTTGAGCCACTTTTGGTAAGTGTCTCGGACCATCCCTCTAGCATTCGGAGCTGACTCCTCGGGTGCCTGATCCGTTACTACATAAAGGATCCACTCATGCTCAAGGATGATTTTTAATTTTTGATACCAGCTATCGAAATTAGATCCCATGAGCTTATCATTATCTAATAATGACTAGAAAGACAGGGTAGTGGCCATAGCTGCATAAAGGAAAACCAGACCTCTATTAGTACATAAATTATTAATACTAAAGACTTGGACTTTAGTCTAAAGTTTCTCTCAATATTTTTACGAACTGGTAGCCTCAACCTCCAATTCGAGGAATTACTTTAATTCCTTAGTGGGTACTAGAATCCACACAGACTACACACGAGCCCAACTTTGGCTGGTCAACCTATGTGCATCTATGGGTAGGTTCATAACCAGTTGTTTCTCTAAACAACTTTTAGTAATCAATTTTGTCCCAGAGTCTAATCAGTAGGCTTTGGCCTCCACTGAAAAGATCTGGTTAGGTCCAACCATTAACATGACTTGATTTGGTGAATCGGATCAATAAATGATCAGACCCGATTTTGGCCGGCCAACCTGACCACCATCAGAAAGACTCAAACCAAATTATCATACTATGAATGCTAATTCCATTAGTCAATAAGCTCCAGACCTTTGGGCCTCCAATGATTATTAAACTAATGGACTCATTATCACTCACTTAATGGGAGGCTATGACTTAGTTATCTCTATAACTTAATCATTTTTAGGACCTAATAATTTTTGAGGATTTTATCAAAGGATAGAAGAGAATAAATTTCAGCCACTTTCAATCCTTCCACTGACTTCACTAAGTCAGATTAAAAAAAAATTAATTAAAGCCGGCATCAGGAGCACCTAAATCAGTCACACTGATTTACCTAATGAAATGGGTGAGCCCTAATCACCAAGTGATCTAATCAAAACCTAACTCACCAGGTTGGCCAGGTAAGTGAGATCAGTGGTGGGGATATGCCATTAACTCGTCAGAGATCGAATCAATGCGAGTAGCTCCCACTTAAGAACCACTGGTCAAACTGCCAAACTACCTTAGACACCAACCAGTTCATTAGTTTTAATTTGATTAACTTAGTAAATAGGGTTCCACCGTGTAGTCATGAATTAAGTCTATCTTGGTCTAGTTAAAGACATGGACCCATTTAACTACAATTATTGGAGTTGAGTCTAGAGTGTTCTTGACCTAATCTAATTCAATTTTTGATTAGATTTGACCAATTACTCTATTTTAGTCTATTTCTTTAAGCTAACCTTAGGTCTAACCCAATTATGGATCTAATCCATCTAACCCATTGACCCACAAGTTTATACAATTGTCTTAGGTCTTAATTCATAATTCTAGATCAACTTGACAACACTTAATTCTTTTAATTAAGTATTTGGACTGATAGGTCAGGGTTTGACTTTTCGAAAATAATTTTCAAATTTGAAAGGTTTTATTTTCTGTTCACCAAACATGTTGACTCATTTCACAAATAGATCAGCACATTTCATAAATAGCAATCCTATTGCTAATTACATAACAGAAAATAACTCAATCAAAATAAATCATGAATATTCTTTTAGATCTAATCTAACACATTCATGATAAATTTTATAATTGAACCTTTACAATTAAGTCCTTTCGCTGCTTCATCTGAATGGGATATAATTGCAGCGGCACCCCTACCGCCATAGGAGACCCCATCGAATGGGAGGAGAAGGCCTTTAAACCTTACTTTTCTCCTATGACCGGACGACCATGGCAACCAACCAAATTCGATTACTTGCTACTTGGATCATGTATATCTAAATATACCAATTTTAAAATTTAAATTTTAAATTTTAAATTTTAAATTTTAAATTTTAAATTTTTGAATTTCAAATTTCAAACAAATTTCAAATTTTAAATTTTAAATTTTTGAATTTTAAATTTTAAATTTTAAATTTTAAATTTTAAATTTTAAATTTCAACCATTTGAAGCGAAATTCAGTGCAGGGGTAAAATGGTAATTTTAAAATTTTTCAAAATTATGATTTTGTAGTTGAAAATATTAATTAATCTAATTAATTAATATGTATTTACCTTACACTAGGATCTAAATATGATATACAGTATGCATGTATTTAAATTTGAAATTCGAATTTGAACAGTAAATACTTTACTGTAATGTGTTCAGAACACAATACCTTTGTGCGGGTAGTAGATCGTCGTAATCTGATCACCGTCAGGAGAGTCTGATCGTTACGACGTAGCCACACAGTATATCTGACCTCTACAGATCATCCACATGAGGCTCCCGGTTTGATCGGCTCCTCACAGATGCTAGCTCGTTGTAGAGCCCTTTCGACGGTCGATGCTGATCGAACTTCTTCGATCGATGTCTATCGATTCTTCAGATGCTCTGGATTATCAGCAAACGTGCTTGAGAGGATGTTAAAGATCTCTCTAAAATTTGATAGGCTCACGACACTCGTAGCTCACCTTCTCACTTCTCGAACTCCAAGCTGAAACCCTAGGGAACACATTGAAAACCCTGCGCCCAATTTTTTTTCTTTTCTTTCTTTTTCTCTCGGAAGTTTTAGACTTCCCACTCGAGCACAAGAGTTCCTCACGTCCCACTTTCTCTCTCAAAATTTTTCTACATATGCCCCACCTCCCTATCTCTTTTAAAACAGTTCAAAACGGGTCTTATCCATGTGAGAGGATAAAAACAAGTGGTTACACATTTGAATTCAAATCAAATTTGAATTCAAACTAAACCAACTCATCCCTATCCACTTGGGTGTGAGAAGAGAAGGTGCAAGGCTGCTTTGTGCATGGAAAGGTTTTACGAGAAACTCTTTCTCGTATGAGATGTGGGGCGCTAAAGTGGATAATGTCATGTAGGCGCAAGAGATAAGTTATCCATTCAAATTCAAACACGCTTTGAATTTGAATGGCTAACTAATCATCTTTATCCAAATATTGGCACACAAGAGTGGGCGTGAGAAGGACTTTGCGTGA
The DNA here is from genome assembly GCF_000442705.2 of Elaeis guineensis. NCBI lineage: Eukaryota > Viridiplantae > Streptophyta > Magnoliopsida > Arecales > Arecaceae > Elaeis > Elaeis guineensis. The sequence goes on along the minus strand of NC_025998.2, from coordinate 20,220,048 downwards.
GAGAAAATTCATGAGAAGTTTCTTCATGTGAATTCAAATGGGTGCAGAGATTTAAGGTGGTGCGGGGATTCAAATTCAAATGGTGGTTTGATCTTAGTTGAACTAACCTAATCAAAATAGGTTAAGCACAATTAGACTAAATTAAACCCAACTTAATTAGACTTAATTAGGCTCAATAAAATTTTAATCAAATCAGAAATTGATTAAGCCCAACCCCTGATCAAATCAGGGACCAAACCATCACGACGATTAGGTCAACTCTTAACCTAATCGGATCAAACCCAACTGAATCCAATTCAATTGGACTTGATCCAAAAATAATTATTCAATTAAATTGAGTTAATTAGTGATCAAATCATTAATAAAATCTCTCATAAATATTGAGTCCAAATTCGATGGGCAATCTGGTATCAAAGTCCATCAATATGAAACCTTGATCGAAGAGTTCCAAACCAGTGGGACTCTTGACCTCGGTACCCAAAATGTGTGAGACTTGTGATCAGAGAATCCTGATTCTCGATCACAGAGTCTCAGACACGTAGGACTCATAGTCCACGAATATTATGACTCATCATCAGCCATCAGATCAGATAGGAACCTCTAATGTGTGTGACCCCGCAGATTCGAACCTAAGCCGGTAGCACAGGAACCAATTCCTGTACTAATCGAAGTGACCATCTAGCAATGGTACCCGATGTCCAGATAGATCAAATAGTCACAATCGCAATACTCAGAACCTACGTAAATATGGTTACTGTATAATTCATCCCTTTTTGACCCCTGTGTTTAGGACGACTCAGGGTTAAACTATCAACCCTGATTAGATCATCCGAGTCGTGCTCAACTCAATCAGTCCTGTGACTCCTCACTAGGACTATCCTGGTCAAAGTTTTGCTAAATTAAAATATGACTGTACACAGCTCCTGAATTGGAGTGGTCAATCCTATCTTGACACACGCACCGACAAGTCAAGTACTTGACTACACCCAGCAGCCTTCCGTCACTGAATTAGAAATTCAGGTAGTCCAGTGCCTAAGTGTAGTGAGTTGCTTGCAAGTCACCATGACGGTCTCTGGTCGGAGGGACATTTATACCCATATCCCATCGGAGCAAATCTTGACAGCAGAGATAGCTCCGGAGTCGGTCACGTTCAGTACAGATGTACCCTTACATCTCACCTATATGCCATACCAGTGTCTCCACACTTCTTGGTTAAGAGGACAACCAACCTATATGGCACACAACGATCTATGCTCGATAAACATTGTTGTCTTTGATAACAACGTATCATTTGGTCGCAAATAGATTTAAGGACTCAACGACAAATCCTCCTTTGTCGAGTCTAAATAGTCTTAAGGATTTCACCACAACACAGGAGTTCATTAGAAGATGATAATTTATGATGAAAAATATAAAAATAATTTTTATTTATTTATAATTTATGTACTAATACAACAAAGAGCACAACCGTCAACAGACTGACGATTGGCTTTGGGACACTATTCCCAACAGAACTAGCATAACTTTCTTATCCGATGTCAGAATCGCTATTATGACTTTAATTCGGAAAGCTCTTTTCAAGCCTTATAGGCCAAGTGGCTTTGTCGCCTCTCTAGATTTTGGAGCCTAATTTTATTGTTTGACAGGTCAACGGGAGCGCGCAAGAATTCTGAACAGATTGGGACATTCAATCATAAGTTTAGTCTTTTTCCTAATTTATTTCAAATTACTTTTACTATTTAGTTAAGTCTTTTACTCTATAAATAAGGCCCTTTAGCCAACATTGTAATTAGTTAATTTGAGATTAATGAATAAAATTTCAGAGAAGAGAGTTCTTCCTTTGCTCTTTTTTCTTTATTTCGTGCATCTTTTTTCTCTCTTCAACGAAATGTGGCCTAGGCTGCATCAGAATGGCTCAAAGATAAGGATGGCAATTTATGGCATGACTTGTCTATCTGACCCATGAATGACTCATTTTAAGCAGATTTGGATTTAATATAAATGGATTTAGATTATAGATGGATTTACCCATCTAGACCTACTTATTAGATAAGTTGCATTCAGATTTAAACTTTTGATCCATTTAATTGATTTTGATCTATTTAACAATTAAATTGGATTATAACTAGAATCATTTGATCTGTTTAATTTATATAAAATTTGTTTCACCTATTTTTGATCTATTTAACCCAACCCATTAACCCATTCAATCTATTTAACCTAATTTGATCTGTGTAATGAATAGATTCTGTGGGTCGGATCAGCTACCTATTTAATAAATAAATCAGATTTAGATATGAATCTTTCACCCGTTAAATAAACAAGTTGGATTTGGACCGATAAATTTTTGATCTGACTTGCGTTCGACTTGATCTGTATCTAACCTAACTTGATCTGATGACCATTCCTACTCAAAAGTAGAATTGATCATCAATAAAATACTCAAGAAGAGGCCAAGGACTTGGAGTTTTTTTTTATAGACATGGTCTGGACAATCCCAAATGGGGCCCATAAGATCTTAATGACTACTAGCACTGACACCATATAATGGCTGGATGGTGCATGCATGTTTAGACTCGTAACACGCACGATACTATGTGTAGGTTAGTCGTGAAGCGAAAATTCAGTGCAGGGGCAAAATGGTAATTTTAAAATTTTTTCAAAATTACTATTTTACAGTGAAATTATTAATTAATCTCATTAATTAATACTAATTAACCCTACACTAGGATCTAAATATGATACAACAGCATGTATTTAAATTTGAAATTCAAATTTGAAATAGTAAACTTTTTACTGTACTGTGTTCAGAACACATCACCTTTTACGGGTAGTCGATCACCGTAATCTGATCACCGTCAGAGGGCTCTGATCATCACGTCACAGCCACACTAGTGTCTGCCTCTGCGGATCGTCCACACGAAGCTCCCGTCTGATCGGCTCCTCACGAATGCTAGTTCGTGATTTCATCCTTTTGATGGCTGATGTTGATCGAACTCCTTCGATCGATGTGTGCCGACTCTTTGGACACTTTGAATCATCTGCATGGTTGGTTGAGAGGCTGATGGATCTCTCCCTAAAATTTAGTGGACTCACGACACTCATGGCACACCAATCTCACTTCCCGAACCCTAGGTAGAAACCCTAGGGTACACACCAAAAACCCTGCACCCAATCTTCTTTCTTTTCTTTCTTTTTCTCTCGGAAGGTTTTGGATCTTCACCTCACGCACAAGGCTTCCTCATGCCCCACTTTCTTTCTTAGAATTTTTCTACGCACGCCCCAGCTCCCTATCACTTTTAAAATAGTTCAAAACGTCTCTTATCTGCGTGAGAGGATAAAGACAAGTGGTTATACATTTGAATTCAAATCAAATTTGAATTCAAATGAAAACCAACTCATCCCTATCCACTTGTGGCGTGAGAAGAGAAGGGCGTGGACTCTTTGTGCGTGGAAAGGTTTCACGAGAAACTTTTTCTCGTGTGAATTATGTGGCGCACAAGATGGATAAGCTTGAAGGCAAAAGAGATAAGTTATCCATTCAAATTCAAACATGCTTTGAATTTGAATGGTTAACTAATCAGCTTTATCCATCCATATGGTGCACAAAAGTGGGCGTGAGAGAGCTTTGCGTGGGAGAAAATTCATGAGAAATTTCTTCTCATGAATTCAAATGGGCGCAGAGATTTAAGGTGGTGCAGGGATTCAAATTTGAATGGTGGTTTGATCTTAATTGAACCAACCTAATCAAAATAGGTTAAGCACAATTAGACTAAATTAAACCCAATTTAATTAAGCTTAATTAGGCTCAATAAAATCCTAATCAAATTAAAAATTGACTAAGCCTAACCCCTGATCAAATCAGGGACCAAACCATCTCGACGATTAGGTCAACTCTTAACCTAATCGGGTCAAACCCAACTGAATCCAATTCAATTGGACTTGATCCAAAAATAATTACTCAATCAAATTGAGTTAATTAGCGATCAAATCACTAATTAAATCTCTCATAAATATTGAGTCCAAATTCGATGGGCAATTGGGCATCAGAGACCATCGATATGAAACCCTGATCAAAGAGTTCAAATTTTAAATTTTAAATTTGAAATTTAAAATTTTGACCCCGGTACCCAAAATGTGTGGAACTCATGATCAGAGAATCTTAATTCTCAATCATAGAGTCTCAAACACATAAGACTCATAATCAGCCATCAGATCAGAAAGGAACCTCTAATGTGTGTGACCCCGCAGGTTCGAACCTAAGCCGGTAGCACAGAAACCAATTCCTGTACTAATCGAAGTGACTATCTAGCAATGGTACCCGACATCCGTATAGGTTGAATAGTCACAATCGCAACATTCAGAACCTACGTGAATATGGTTTTCGTATAATTCATCCCTTTTGACCCCTGTGTTTAGGACGACTCAGGGTTAAACTGTCAACCCTGATGAGATCATCCGAATCATGCTCAACTCAATTAGTCCTGTGACATCTCACTAGGACTACCCTGGCCAAGGTTTTGCTAAATTGAAACACGACTGTACACAACTCCTAAACTGGAGTGGTCAATCCCATCTTGACACACGCACTGACAAGTCAAGTACTTGACTACACCCAGCAGCCTTCCGTCACTGAATTAAAAATTCATGTAGTCCAGTGCCTAAGTGCAGTGAGTTGCTTGCAAGTCACCATGGCGGTCTCAGGTCGGAGGGACAGTTATACCCATATCCCATCGGAGTAAATCTTGACAGCAGAAATAGCTCCGGAGTCGGTCACGTTCAGTGCAGATGTACCATTACATCTCACCTGTATGCCATACCAGTGTCTCCACACTTTTTGGTTATGAGGACAACCAACCCATATGGCACACAACGACCTATGCTCGATAAACGTTGTCGTCCTTGGTAACAACGTATCATTTGGTCGCGAACAGGTTTAAGGACTAAGCGACAAATCCTCCTTTATCGAGTCTAAATAGTCCTAAGGACTTCACCACAACACAGGAGTTCATTAGAAGATGAAACATTTGTGATGAAAAAATATCAAAATAACTTTTATTTATTTATAATTCATGTACTAATACAAAAGGAACACAACCGTCAACAGATTGACGATTGGCTTTGGGACACTATTCCCAACAAGTCGAAAGTTTGACTTTGCAAATGTTAAATTAAAATTTAAACTAAATCATTTAACATCAGTGCTTTTGGAATTTGTATGATTAAGTTAAAACTCACTACATAACAATTATGTCAAAGATACGAAATCAAATTTCAAATTTAATCTTGCTCGAGTATGTGGCAAAATGTGCTAGCCATGTATGTTTATGCATCACGCACACCACACCTGTATGCATGCCTTTCCATGCCACGAGCATGTGCATGGCATGGCCTACTGGGCCAGACCAAGTGAGCAAATAAGCTCATGTAGTCACTAGTCCACATCTCCGAAGCCTCACTGGGCCTAAAACAACTGGACATCAGTAAATGTGTGATGGCCCGATCCATTGGACCAGCCCATCACCAAGTCAACCCAAAACCCCACTACAAAACAAAAACAGAAAAAGAAAGCTAGAGGAAGACTCCCAATGGGAGTCTTCTTCTCCGATAAGTTTGACTAAAAAATTGACTCCTAAGGTGATCGAACTCAAGTGGAACCCTAGGAAGTCCTCCGTAAGTAGCCCTCTCTCTCTATGGCTGTCCGTCAAAGTAAAAGGCAATCATCTCACCTCCTCCTCTTTCTTTCTCTGGTTTATGTTCATGGCTTCACGCCATTGTATCTGCTAGAAATGGGAGTCAAAAATTTTGTCGAAGCTGAGGTAAAGCCCTAGCATTTCTCCCCTTTGTTTCTTCCTCTTTCCATGACCTTGAAAGACCCCTCACCGGCTTGTACTTGGCCAAAAATCGATCAAGTTCCACTTCTCTTATTTTTCAGCCTTGATTTCTTCCTTTTCCAGCCACTGACATCACCACCCCTTGGTGCCAGAGTCCTGGTTGAATAGTTTGATGTCAGTCCTAGAATTGATTTTGATGATATGAAAGGTGTTTGAGTACCAATCATATTTGTTGATAATATTTTTGAGAGTGATTGTAGGATTTCTCAATATATTTAGTTGATTTATTCAAAAAGAAGTCTTTTAAAAAAAAATTATATTTCCAAATTAAAGACCTTTAGTTGGAAGCAAAGAAAGTAAATTTATAATGGAAAGTCTAATCTAAAAAAATCTCTCAATAAGCTTATATATGTACAAATTAAGTTTGAGAAGGTAAGTCTAGCATAGAATAAGTTTGATCAAAAAAAATTATCTAAAATCCTTTTTGATGTGCTTGACACACCACTGAGTCGATCAAGTGAAAAGCTTAGCTGATCTAGTCTCAGTATGAGAAAAAGATTAAAAAAAAAATTCAGAAAAACTTCCTTAGCCGACCAAATTTACATCTTAGTCGATCAAGATAGGATTTTAGCCGACTCAAGTTTTGAATGGCCGATCAAATTTCAAACTCAAGATGAAGACAGAAAGGTGAAGATTCAAGGTATTTTCTTGAGCCAACCCTATAATCAACTTAGTCGATCAAGACTCGAGCATAGCCGACTAATGAAGGAAGATAGTCAATTTAGTCTTTAGAGATAAACGAACATAGAAAGTAATATAAATTAGCAAATCTTTTAGCCAATCCAGAAAATTAATTAATGGACTAAGTTATCAAGTTAGCTAATTAAGAAAAAATCTAAGCCGATCCAGTCTTAGATAGAACTAATAGAAAGATGAAATTTTGACATCCGCTACTGAGCTATCTCAGAGGTTTTACTTAGCCGACTCAATATTGAAGATTAACCGACTAGGAGTTTGGATGAGCCAATTAACAATTTTTTGGTAAAATAATGATTAATTTTTTAAAATTTTTAAAATATACTTAAATTATTTCTAATGGCTATTTTTAAGCTTCTAGTGGCTAGAGCATTAATTATAGATATTTTTGATGTTATAAATATAAATGATTCAATGGGAGAATAATCTTTGAAGTTTATTGAGTTATTTCTTCAAGTTAGAGAGTGATATTTAAAAGAGAAAGTGGAAGGAATTCAAGAGTGCATTTATTGTAGTCCTTCCCACATTTATTCAACTTGAAAGAGAGGAAGAGAGCATTAAGTTGAGCCAACTACTCTTATGTAGAAGTATTGAAGACTCCCTCTCAAGCATTCAAAGAAGAAGTTCAAGCAATCAACAGTTCATCTATCTTGACTTCTTCCAAGTTTAAAAGAGTTTTATTGTTTCTAAACTCTATTTTTTATATATCTTAATTTTTTCTACCAATGATAAGTTTTTTGGGTGTAAAAATTTAAGGTTGGTTCGAGCTTAAAATTAGATGCTCTATGTCGGATTTTCTACACTGCCATGGTGCACCAAAAATTTCCCCCTCAATAAATACTTGCATCTAAATATCCAATGTGGACTATTAAGAGTTGAGTTTTAAAAATTCAAACCTTTTGAAAAAGAAAATAATTAAAATTTCTATTAAAAAATTTGAATCGCTTTTTGAAAAAGAAATTTAGATTTTAATTTCCAACATCTCTAGCACGATGATGCTCGGACTTTGACTTGGCATGAAATCAGCATGATATATTTTGGGTAAATCTTACTACTGTTGCGGCCAATCGCCTCGTCGCCCGATCGTCGGGAAGCGTGCACCTGCAAAAGGAAGTCCGCACTGACCGGAGGCGGCTCCGGCGGGGACCCTCCGACGGTCAAGTTAGAGAGGTGACTGGGCAACAGTGAAATATAGACGGAGAGCTCGAGAGAGAGAGAGAGAGGGAGGAGCGAGCCTGCGTTTTTGGGAGAGACGGAGCGGATCGATCCCTTGCACTGTTGCCCTTCCCGGTATATATAGTGGAGCTAGGTATGGCGCCGTCATTAATGGCGCGGACAAGTGAGGAACTGTCAACTCACTGTAGGCTGTCAGAGCCGCCGTGAAAAACGTCATGTCGCCGTGTGGCCGTCTAATCACCAGGGTTGACCCGGCTCTCGGCGGGACAATGCCCCTAGGTAACTGTGCCGCATGTCCGTGTCAGAGCTGACGACGTCTGGCGGCTGTACGGTGGTTGGAGGAGCCGACCGACCTAAAGTCGGTAGCCAGCCGAGTGGTGTCGGGCCCCTCCATCGGTCGGCGAGCTTCATGTAAGTCGGCCATATAACCTCGAGGTTCAGTCGGTCGGGATGGATACGCCCGACATACCCCCAGTCGGCGATGGGCCGTTGGACGGCCGATGGTCAGCCGCTGATGGCATCCGTCAGTCGGTCGCCCCGACCGACGATCGGCCGGTCTGTCGGCCAGTCGGAGTCGTCCAACGGAGGCGGTCAGGCCGTCAGCCGGTCGGGCGGTCGGGCCCTCCGGCAGTCGGTCGGGCCCTCCGGTCGGTCGGGCCCTCCGGCAGTCGGTCGGCGGGTATCCTCCAACAACTACCAATGTGATTTTATCTTATTTGGATTGGCAAATCGAACCCTGTGAGTTTTTACCACACGGAATAAAGCTAGCAAATTGAATCCTAGTCTGAATCTAGTAATAAGTACGTCACACACTTTATTTCGAATTCTAACGAAAATCGAACACTCTTCACAACTATATATATCTGAAGACCAAGTCTTTATCACCGCCGCAAAACAGATCGCTAGCTCCAGAGAAATCCATCCATGGCGAAGAGAAGCAGGGCCTCAACCACAATAACCAGCCGCTGCTCCAACCGATCATGGTCAGATGTTACGGAGCCCTTACTCTATTCCATCCTCAGCCGGCTCTCCTCCAACGTTGCGGATTTCTACACCTTCAGCGGCGTCTGCACCGCATGGAGGTCGATCGCCAAGGCCTTCAAGCAGGAGCTCTTGGCATCTATTCCCCCCATGTTCATGCTCCGTCTCGCCAACAGTGGAGCCCTTCGTTTCCAAAGCATCACAGACTCGATTTATCACATGACCAGCCCGCTCCCAGTCAAGACCAAGAACTGCGTCGGCGTCTCCTTCGGTTATCTCATCATCGTGGACAGATCATGGCGGCAGCCATCGCTTGTCGATCCCTTCACCAGCACCACAATCCGCTTGCCGAAGCAGGAGTTTCGCATTCGGTTCGCAATCTTGACGGCTCCACCGTCTTCTCCAGATTGCCTGCTCCTGGGCTGGGGTTCGGACTTGGATGCGAAAAAACGTGAGGAGACCAACGCTATTGCGGTCTGTGAACTTAAAGGTTCATGTGGGACGGTACAATTCTGGCCCTTCCCGTTTCGCAATGCCATCTTTCGCGATGGCAAGGCCTTTGCTCTGTTGAATTTCTCTGCAGTTATTATGGTCATGGATTTGGTGCGTCATCCTAAGCCAAGGTTGACGGAAGTCAGGCGCCTGTCTGTACCAGCCGGGGTACGATATCCGATACTAACCGAGGCTGGTGGTGATCTCTTGTTAGTGTCCCGAGATCCTCTATCAGAAAGAATCTCAGTGGAAGCTCGCCCGCTGGACCTAAAAAGAAGAGGTTGGGTGCGATTAACAAGTTTGGGCGGGCGTGCATTGTTCTTGAGCTACAATCGGTGCGAGGTGGCAGAGAATCCAGCAGAATGGGAAGGTGAGGATTGCATACACATGGTTTCTGGAAATACAGTGGTGAGGCAGTCCTTGAAGGATGGAAGCACCAAAGTTCTCATTGAATCTTTGCCTCAACGATACGCAGATAAAGATAGGAATTATGATTGGGTTACTCCGATTTCAAACCAACTTCCAATTTAGATGTTCGCTGAAAAGCAGGATGAATTAGCTCTTTGAAGACTTCAACTGTTTTTTTCTCTCGACTTTTTGTCATATATATATTTAAAGTCTTTCTCTTTCGTATTCATGCTTGTGATACACTGTGGATCTTCCGTGACGGTAACCATATTATGGATCATGCACGCTTGTGCAGTGTAGGGGGGCCATCCACTGGACGAAGAGATGATGTTTGCATGTTATTTGTAGCATAATAGATGGATAATCAAGTGCTGCAGATGCGAGCCTGATATTATGATGTGAAAGCATACAAAGGTTTGAAGTTTTAATACTTGATGATAATATATGGGTAGAATTAATGTGTTCTACTTCAATTGTTGAAGTACTGGAAAGGGAACGATGAACAGGCGCAAAGAGAGTTGTTGCACAAGGGGCAAGAGCATGTTGTGGTGGGAGAAGAGGGAACACTACAAAAATTCAGACTATTAGCGATGGTCAGTTGCCATCGTTAATAGTCCATATACCATCGCTAATAATCTCGCTATCGTGATTCCGTCTTAACAGTCAATTTAAAAAAATCTGATCGCTAAATATTCTTATTAGCGACAAAAATCCTAGCCATTGCTAATAAAACTATTAGGGATGGTTTTAGTGATGGAATTTTTCCATCACTCATTATTTTTAAAATTTGAAATAAATTTTTAAAAATTTTTAAAAAATATTAGCGACGGCATTTTCATGGCTAATACCATCGCTAATAATTATTAGCGACCAATAATATCGTCGCTAATGCCATCTCTAATTTTTTTTAAAATTTTTAAATTAAATAAAAAAATTATTTTAAAAAATATTAGCGATGGAGTTATCATCACTAATGTCGTCGCTAATAATATTAGCGACCGTATTTTTCGTCACTAATATTGTCACTAATAATTAATTTTATTTTTTTATAAAAAATTAATAATAATATTTTTTTAAATCAATTTTAATTAATCACAATGAATTATGATTCCTAATACTTGTTATAATTAAACTTCAAAGAAAATATGATAATCAAAAATTAAAAACTAATTATATTATATTAAAAATATAAATTATATTTTTTTATAAATAGTATCAAAAAATACAATACATAAAAAAAAATTAGATCCTCATCATCATCCACCTCCTTCTCCTCCTGCTCCTCCGAGTAGCTGGTGAAAAAGTGCCGGATGTCTTAGCATCCTATAACAAAATAAAATAAAATAATATTAGTAAATTTTGATATAAAGATGTATCTTTCGATATGAAAGTATATCTTTCGATATACTCCTCCAATTCTCGAATAGATTATTTTTATACATTTCATTCGATGATTCAGAGCTATAAACATCTCGATCTATCGATTGAATGGTTAGATTGAATTTTTAGCCCCTAGATCTCCTCCGCGTACTCAAATATAAATATATGAAACTTTTCAATATGAAAACTTAAAATAAGTAAAAAAAATTAGTAATATAATTACTTGATGTGATGGTTGGGATGATAAGCCCAGTCAGTCGTGCAGCTGTGGGTCCCGAAAAAGCTCTACGACCATATTGTGGATGGCATCCAAGAGACTCTTAGATCGCTGGCTCAGAAGCCTCTACAAGACCTCCTCCATGTGGGCATCACTCTAGGTCTGGAACGTGGAGGTCTATGAGGATGTCGAAGGATATCGAGCTGATAGAGTGTCAAAGCTATGGCCGAATCCTATGATCCGACTCTTACTTATTAGATGTATGTCCTAGAAGCCAATATGACTGACACATTGTAATAAATCTAGGATACAATTTCGTACTTAATATTTTGATATGATCAATAAAAAGATAAATTTATTTTTCATTCAAGTTAATGTGTCATTGAATTATCCATGGAATTAGTTTCGATACATATTTTTAAGGTGTTGAGAATTAGAGATATGTATTTAATTCCTAAATACTTTCGATTATAGGATCATCATGAAGATATTGATAGATCTGGATAGACTGACGCACAAATCACTTCTTTTGGGATAGATGGATCTCTAGTCTACTATGTGGAGACATAGGGCGACAAGTGCGGGTGGTTGTTAGAAAACAACTAGCACAGAGCGTGACCATACGAGAGATCACTTAAATTTTTATTCGATTGTCAGTGATTATCTCGATGTTATAGTTATGTGACTGATCTTTTACTTGAGATGGTACTGCTACTCGCAGTGAGACTACTGGAGTTTGATTGACACATAAACATGGATCTCAATGAGCCCTTATAGTAGATGTTGGCGATAGTTGGTCCACTGTAGAAGTAGAGTACGCATTAAGATAGGATCTATTGACTTTGGTAGAAAGAAGTAGTCCTATGAAATTTGTGAAGCTAAGTCCGAGAATCTATGCCATAGTAGTATGATTGATGGAAAAGAGTTTTCATAGACATCATATCTGGACTTGAGCTGATCAAATCTATCATATGACTGATATTGAGGTTTGATGATTTATCCATGACCTGCCATCTGGTCAGAACTCATGATAGAGGAACTGATCATACGTTAACTACACCTAAAAATTTATTTTGGTTCTACTAGATTGTCACTACATACTGCTAGGTATCATTGATGGATTGTGAGAGCTCACCAGGATTGTTCTGGATCGACAATCTTTATTGAGTTAGAGTGAAATTATTCTGATCCATTGAAAAGAGTTTCAATAATACGATGATAGAGATCATTGTATATCTCACTACCAGATAGAATTGAACCAATGAGATCATGCAACAAAGGGATTAATTCTGGAATGAGCAATTTGTGGGAATTTCAGTGCGGGGGTAAAAGGGTAATTTTGAAACTTTTTCAAAAATTATAATTTTACAGTAAAAATTATTAATTAATCTAATTAATTAACATATATTAACCCTACACAAAGATCTAAATATGATATATGTAGCATGCATTTAAATTTAAAATTTTGAATTATACAGTAAATATTTTACTGTTATGTGTTCAGAACACATTACCTTCATGCAGGTAGTCGATCGTCGTAGTTTGATTATCGTCGAAAAAGTTTGATCATTGCAATACAGCCACACAATACGTCTGGCCTCTGTGGATCGTCCACACGAAGCTCCTCTGATCGGCTCCTCACGAATGCTAGTTCGTCGCAGAACCTTTTTGACGGTCGATGCTGATCGAACTCCTTTGATCAGTGTCTGTCGACTCTTTGGATGCTTTGGATCATCAACAGAGGTACTTGAGAGGTTGATGAAGCTCTTTCTGAAGTCTGATGGGCTCACGACACTCTAGCTCACCTTCTCACATTCCAAATCGTAGGCAGAAATCCTAGGACACTCACTTAAAACCCTACGCCCACTCTCTTTCTTTACTTTTCTCTCGAAATTTTTTGAACTTTCAATTCATGCGCAAGGCCTTCTCACGCAACCTCTTCTCTCTCAAAAAGTACTGTGCATGCCCCACCTTCTCTTTCCTTTTAAAATGGTGCAAGACCGCGTCTTCACCGCGTAAGAGGATAAAGCTAGGTGGTTGCTCACTTGAATTCAAATCGAATTTGAATTCAAATGCCAACCAACCTATCCTTATCCACTCAAGGCGAGAGAAGAGAGGGGCGAGGGTTCTTTGTGCGTGGAGAGTCTACACGAGAAATATTTTCTTGTGTAGAGCAAGTGGCGCACAAAGGATGAGGTGGCGCATGGGATTAGTTGCCCATTCAAATTCAAACATCATTTGAATTTGAATGGCCAACCAACCAATCTTTATCCACTCAAATGGCGCACAAGGGAGGGCATGGGAAGGCTTTTGCGTGAGAAAAAATTCATGAGAACTTGTTTCTCATGAATTCAAATAGGCACAGGTGAGGTGAGGTGGCGCAGGGAGACAAGTCAAAAGTGGTTTCAAACCTAATTGAACCAACCTTATTAAAATAGGTTAGGCACAATTAGACTAAGTTAAATCTAATACAATTAGGTTTAATTAGGCTCAATAAAATCCTAATCAAATTAAAAATTGACTAAGTCCAACCCCTGATCAGATCAGGGACCAAAATACCTTGGCGATTAGGTTAACTCTTAACCTAATCGGATCAAACCCAACTGAATCCAATTCATTTAGACTTGATCTAAAAATAATTACTCAATCAAATTGAGTTAATTAGTGATCAAATCACTAATTAAATCTCTCAAAAATACTAAGTCCAAATTCGATGGGCAATCGGGCATCAGAGTCCATCGATATGAAATCCTGATCGAAGAGTCCCAAACCAGTGGGACTCTTGACCTCGGTATCCAAAATATGTGGAACTCGTGACCAAAGAATCCTGATTCTCGATCACAGAGTTCCAGACACGTAGGACTCTTGGTTGAAGAGTCTCAATCCAGTGGGACTCTTCATCAGCCATCAGATCAGATAGGAACCTCTAATGTGTGTGACCCTACAGGTTCGAACCTAAGCCGGTAGCACAGGAACAAATTCCTGTACTAATCAAAGTGACCATCTAGCAATGATACCCGATGTCCGGATAGATCGAATAGTTACAATCGCAACACTTAGAACCTATGCGAATATGGTTACTGCATAATTCATCCCTTTTGACCCCTGTGTATAGGACGACTCAGGATTAAACTGTCAACCCTGATTAGATCATCCGAATTGTGCTCAACTCAAACAGTCCTGTGACTCCTCACTAGGACTATCCTGGCTAAAGTTTTGCTAAATTAAAATACGACTGTACACAGCTCCTGAACTGGAGTGGTCAATCCCATCTTGACACACGCACCGACAGTCAAGTACTTGATTACACCCAGCAGCCTTCTGTCTCTGAATTAGAAATTCAGGTAGTCCAGTGCCTAAGTGTAGTGAGTTGCTTGCAAGCCACCGTGGCGGTCTCAGGTCGGAGGGACAGTTATACACATATCCCATCGGAGCAAATCTTGACAGCAAAAATAGCTCCAGAGTCGGTCATGTTCAGTGCAGATGTACCCTTACATCTCACCTATATGCCATACCAGTATCTCCACACTCCTTGGTTAAGAGGACAACCAACCTATATGGCACATAACGACCTATGCTTGATAAACATTGTTATCCTTGGTAACAATGTATCATTTGGTCGCGAACAGGTTTAAGGATTAAATGATAAATCCTCCTTTGTCGAGTCTAAATAGTCCTAAGGACTTCACCACAACACAAGAGTTCATTAGAAGATGAAATAATTTATGATGAAAAATATCAAAATAATTTTTATTTATTTATAATTCATATACTAATACAAGAAAGAGCACAACCATCAACAAGTTGACGATTGGCTTTGGGATACTATTCCCAACAATCTCTCACTTGGCCTAAAGCCAATCGGTGCAGTATCTAATATCCATCTTCGACTTGAAGTCGTTGAACTCCTTCACTGCAATGGCTTTAGTGAATGAGTCGGTCAGGTTCTCCTTTTCGTCGATCTTTCGAAGGTCGATGTCACCTCGATCCACAATTTTTCGGATAAGATGGTTGCGGCGTAGAATATCCTTCGTCCGCTGGTGTGCCTTCGGTTCCTTCGTCTGAGCAATAGCTCCAGAGCTGTCACAATAGAGCAGAACTGGACTAACAAAGGAGGGTGCTACTTCGAGCTCGGTGATGAATTTTTTCAGCCACACCGCTTCTTTGGCAGCATCTGATGCAGCGACATACTCTGCCTCGCAAACTGAATTAGCCACAGTGTGCTGCTTGGAACTCTTCCAGCAGACAACCCCACCATTAAGGGTAAAAACAAATCCGACACACTCTTGCTGTTATCGTGATCAGACTGAAAACTGGAGTTTTCTGTAAACCCCATAAGTCTCAAGTCCGATTCACCATAAACAAGCTACTGATCCTTAGTATTTCTTAAATACTTCAGGATGGTTTTAACCACCTTCCAGTGATTCTCCCATGGATCAGATTGGTATCTACTCACTAATCCTAGTGAGTATGCCACATCTGGTCGTGTACATGTCATGACATACATGATAGATCTTACTGCCGAAGTATATGGAATTCTATCCATACGCTCTCTCTCTTGAGATGTTGTCGGACAATCCCTCTTCGAGAGAGAAATTTCATGGCCTATCGACAGATAGCCTTTCTTGAAATTCTCCATGTTGAACCTCTTCAGCATAGTATCAATATACGTGGACTGGGATAAGCCAAGCAACCTTTTAGATCTATCCCTATAGATCCTCATCCCTAGGATGTAGGAAGCTTCTCCCAGATCCTTCATGGAGAACTGTGACGACAGCCAAATCTTTATTCTCTGTAATGCAGGGACATCATTCTCGATTAAGAGAATGTCATCCACATACAATACAAGAAAGATCACTACTGGACCATTAGCCCACTTATAAATGCAGGGCTCTTCTCCGTTCTTAACGAAGCCATACGTCTTGATCGTCCTATCAAAATATATGTTTGAACTCTGGGATGCTTTCTTAAGTCCATAAATGGACCTCTGTAGTCTACACACCTTAGACTCATCTGTGGATGTGAACCCTTTAGGTTGTATCATATACACCTCTTCATCCAGCTCTCCATTTAGGAAAGCTGTCTTTACATCTATCTGCTAGATTTTATAGTTCAGATGGACAGCTATCGCAAGCATAATCCGAATGGATTTGAGCATTGCCACAGGAGAAAATTCTCGTCATAGTCTATACCATAACGTTGACGATATCCCTTGACAACCAGATGGGCTTTATAGGTCTCCACCTTTCCGTCTGCGCCCCTCTTCCTCTTGAAGACCCACTTACACCCCATGGGTTTTACTCCTTCGGGTGGGTCAACCAATGTCCACACATCGTTGACCTTTATGGACTCCATTTCGGATTTCATGGCCTTTAGCCATTTCTCAGAATCAGGTCTCTGCATTGCATCCATGTAGGTGATCGGATTCTCATCATTTTTATCAAGTTCGATAGGATCATCATCCCAGACCAAGAAACCATAGTATCTGTTCGGTTGATGTGGTACTCTACCAGACCGCCTTAAGGGTGCAGGAACAATGGGCTTTGGATCTGATCAAACCAAATTCGATTTAGGTTCAGCAATTTGTGTCGATTTTTCCACCTACCGAACTTTCTCAAGTTCGACCTTAGAGGCAACAGTCCCTTCAGCAAGGAACTCCTTTTTCAAAAAGATTGCCTTAAGGCTGAAAAACACCTTTTGCTCATCAGCTAGGTAGAAATAATACCCTTTGGTATCTTTTGGGTACCCTATGAAATACACTTATCCATAATTAAATATTTAACATAAGTCGGACACCCCCAAACCCTAAGGTGCTAGAGTACTGGCTTACGTCATATCCATATCTCATATGGCATTTTGGTTACAGACTTACTCGGAACCCTATTTAGAAAGTAACAAGCGGATTCGAGCGCATATCCCTTGTGGAAGATCGACAGACCAGCAAACCCCATCATGGATTGAATCATGTCCAACAAGGTCCGATTCCTCCTTTCAGACACACCATTATGCTGTGGTGTTCCAGGAGGAGTCCACTAAGAGAGAATCCCATTCTCCCCAAGATATGTCAAAAACTCATTGGAAAGATATTCACCTCCTCGATTAGATTGAAGAGTTTTAATACACTTCTCAGTTTATTTTTCTACCTCATTTTGAAATAGTTTAAATATTTCAAACGACTCCGACTTATGCTTCATTAAGTAGACATACCCATACCTCGATACATCATCTGTGAAGGTTATGAAGTAGAAATATCCACCTCTTGCACTTGAGCTCATGGGTCCACATACATCAGAATGTACCTGACCCAAAAGTTCACTAGCTCGCTCATCTTTTTCAGTAAAAGGTGACCTGATCATCTTTCCAAGAAGACAGGACTCACAGGTTGGAAGTGATTCATAATCACCAACTTCAAGAATTCCTTCTTGATCCAACCTGTTTATCCTGTTCTTATTGATATGACCTAGCCTACAGTGCCAAAGATAGACTTCAGACATATTATCCATTCTAGGACATTTACCAGAGGTTTGAACCACATTAACAGGCTGTGATAGTCAGTAAATTCTATTATTTAGTTGTCCAACAAACATTGTAACATCATTCAAAATGATATTGTAAATATTTTTTTTTATTAAAAATTCATACTGTACATGGCCAAAAAGCCTACAGAAATAATATTTAATAAAAAACTTGGATAATAGTGGTATTCACTCAGAATTACATTACGAGAGTCGATTACAAGGTTCATGATTCCTAAAGCTAGAACTGGAACTTTACTTCTATCTCCAACGTTCCGAAACCTCTCGCCTTCATCAAATCTCCTACTGACCTACAGACCCTGCATCGAATTACAGATATGATAAGGGCTTTCGGTATCCAATACCCAAACAGTAGTATCATAAATAAAAAAGTTGCAAGGTGTTATCATATAATTACCTTGCTTCTTCTTCAATCTGTTCGGGTCCAGGGAGACAATGTATAGAGGACAGTTTCTCTTCCAGTGCCCTTGCTTCTTGCAAAAGAAGCACTCTACCTGGCTCTGGTCAGGCTTGCGCTTCTTGGTCTGACCCTGTGTAGACGTCCCAGCATGCGGCTGCACCTTTTTATTCTTCTTGTTGTTGTTCTTCTTCCCTTTCTTAAAGGGTCGACGACTAGAAGAAGACCCTCCCACAACATTCACCGACTCCTTATGGAGCTGGTGGTCCTTCTCAAAGTTCTACAGCAACCCCAACAAGCCGTGGTAGTTCACTGTAGGCTTTGTCATCCGAAAATGAGTAAGGAAGGGTAGGAAGGACTTGGACAAAGAATTAAGGATCGCATCCTTACCGAGCTGCTCATGCAATAGAAAGCCCAGTTTACTTAGGCACTCAATCATTTTGATCATGTATAGTACATGATCGGTGACTGAGGCCCCATCCCTCATCTGAGCATTGAAAATGGCACAACTAGTTTTGTGCCTTTCAACATCGTCAGGCATGCCAAAGGAGTCGTTCAATATTTGAAGCATCTTCTACGGCCGGACGTTCTCTAACCTATGGCTAAACTCATCTGTCATTGCCGCCAGCATTATGCACCGAACGGTGGTGCGGTCGTTGAGCCACTTTTGGTAAGTATCTCGGACCGCCCCTCTAGCATTCGGGGCTGGCTCCTCAGGTGTTAGATCCGTTACTACATAAAGGATCCGCTCATGCTCAAGGATGATTTTCAATTTTCGATACTAGCTATCGAAATAAGATCCAATGAGCTTGTCATTATCTAATAATGATCGGAGCGACAGGGTAGTGGCCATAGCTGCATAAAAGAAAATCAGACCTTTATTAGTACATAAATTATTAATACTAAAAATTTGGACTTTAGTTTAAAGTTTCTCCCACTATTTATACGAACTGGTAGCCTTAATCTCCAATTTGAAGAATTACTTTATTTCCTTAGTGGGTACTAGAATCCACACAGACCACACACGAGCCCAACTTTGGCTGGTCAATCCATGTGCATCTATGGGTAGGTTCATAACCGTTATTTCTCTAAACAACTTCTAGTAATTGATTTTTGCCCTAGAACTGAAGCAGTAGGCTTTGGCCTCCATTGAAAAGATCTGGTTAGGTCCAACCATTAACATGACTTGATTTGGTGAATCTGACCACTAAATGATCAGATCCGACTTTGGCCGGCCAACCTGACCACCATCAGAAAGACTCAACCAAATGATCATATTATGAATGATAATTCCATTAGTCAATAAGCACCAGGTCTTTGGGCCTCCAGTGATTATTAAACTAATGGACTCATTATCACTCACTTAATGGGAGGCTATGACTTAGTTATCACTATAACTTAATCATTTTTAGGGACCTAATAATTTTTGAAGATTTTATTAAAGGATAGAAGAGAAGAAATTAACCAGCCAATTTCAATCCTCCCACTGACTTCACCAAGTCAGATTAAAAAAGATTTAATTAAAGTCGGTATTAGGAGCACCTAAATCAGTCACACTGATTTATCTAATGACATGGGTGAGCCCTAATCACCAAGTGATGTAATCAAAACCTAACTCACCAGATTGGCCAGATAAGTGAGATTAATGGAAGGGATATGCCATTAACTCGTCAGAGATCGAATCAATGCGAGTAGCTCCCAGTTAAAAACCACTGGTCAGACTGCCAAACTTATCTTAGACACCAACCAGTTCATTAGTTTTAATTTGATCAATTTAGTAAATAGGGTTCCACCGCGTAGCCATAAATTAAGTCTATCTTGGTCTAGTTAAAGACGTGGACCCATTCAACTACAACTATTGGAGTTGAGTCTAGAGTGTCCTTGACCTAATCTAATTCAACTTTTGATTAGATTTGATTAATTACTCTAATTTAGTCCATTTCTTTAAGCTAACCTTAGGTCTAATCAATTATGGACCTAATCCATCTAACTCATTGACCCACAAGTTTATGCAATTGTCTTAGGTCTTAATTCACAATTCTAGACCAACTAGATAATACTTAATTCTTTTAATTAAGTATTTGGACTGATGGGTCAGGATTTGACATTTCAAAAATAATTTTTAAATTTGAAAGATTTTATTTCTGTTCACCAAATGTGTTGACTCATTTCACAAACGGATCAGCACATTTCATAAACAGCAATCCTATTGCAAATTACATAACAGAAAATAACTCAATCAAAATAAATCATGAAAATTCCTTTAGATCTAATCTAACACATTCATGATAAATTTTATAATTGAACCTTTACAATTAAATCCTTTCGCTGCTTCATCTGCATGGGATATAATCGCTCGGCACCCCTACCACCATAGGAGAACCCATCGAATGGGAGGAGGGGGTCTTTAAACCCTACTTTTCTCGTATGATCGGACGACCATGGCAACCAATCCAATTAGACTACTTGCTATTTGGATCAAGTATATCTAAATATACCAATTTTAAAATTTAAATTTCAAATTTCAAATTTTAAATTTCAAATTTCAAACTTTAAATTTTAAATTTTGAATTTCAAATTTGAGATTTCAAACAAATTTCAAATTTTAAATTTTAAATTTTAAATTTTAAATTTTGAATTTTGAATTTTAAATTTTAAATTTTAATTTTAAATTTTGAATTTTAAATTTTAAATTTTAAATTTTAAATTTTGAATTTTGAATTTTAAATTTTAAATTTTAAATTTCAAATTTTGAATTTCAACTTTTGAATTTTAAATTTTGAATTTTAAATTTTAAATTTTAAATTCAATTTTAAATTTAAAATTTTAGATTACTACTTAATCTATGCATGCAAATGTATTTCATATTTTAGAACCCGCTCTGATACCATTTGTGGGTATTTTGGTGCAGGGGTAAAAGAGTAATTTTGAAACTTTTTCAAAAATTATAATTTTATAGTGAAAATTATTAATTAATCTAATTAATTAACATGTATTAACCCTACATAAGGATCTAAATATGATACATGTAGCATGCATTTAAATTTGAAATTTTGAATTCTATAGTAAATATTTTACTGTTATGTGTTCAGAACACATTACCTTCATGTAGGTAGTTGATCGCCGCAGTCTGATCACCGTCAGAAAGGTCTGATCATCGCAATATAGCCACACAATACGTTTGGCCTCCACGGATCATCCACACGAAGCTTCTGGTCTAATCAGCTCCTCACGAATGCTAGTTCATCGCAGAACCCTTTCGACGACCGATGCTGATCGAACTCTTTCGATCGATATCTGCCGACTCTTCGGATACTTTGGATCATCAACAAAGGTACTTGAGAGGTTGATGAAGCTCTTCTTGAAGTTTGGTGAGCTCACGATACTCGTAGCTCACCTTCTCACTTTCCAAAGCTTGGGTAGAAACCTTAGGGTACTCACTGAATACGCTGCGCCCACTCTTTCTCTTTTCTTTTCTCTCAAAATTTTTTGAACTTTCAATTCATGCAGAAGGCCTTCTCACACAACCTCTTCTCTCTCAAAAAAGTACTGCACACGCCCCACCTTCTCTTCCCTTTTAAAATGGTGCAAGACTGCGTCTTCACCGTGTGAGAGGATAAAGCTAGGTGGTTGCTCACTTGAATTCAAATCGAATTTGAATTCAAATGCCAACCAACCTATCCTTATCCACTCAAGGTGAGAGAAGAGAGGGGCGTGGGTTCTTTGTGCATGGAGAGTCTACACAAGAAATATTTTCTCATGTAGAGCAAGTGGCGCACAAAGGATGAGGTGGCGCATGGGATTAGTTGCCCATTCAAATTCAAACATCATTTGAATTTGAATGGCCAACCAACCAATCTTTATCCACTCAAATGGCGCACAAGGGAGGATGTGGGAAGGCTTCTGTGTGGGAGAAAATTCACAAAAACTTGTTTCTCATGAATTCAAATAGGCGCAGGTGAGGTGAGGTGGCGCAGGGAGACAAGTCAAAGGTGGTTTCAAACCTAATTGAACCAACCTTATTAAAATAGGTTAGGCACAATTAGACTAAGTTAAACCCCACACAATTAAGCTTAATTAGACTCAATAAAATTCTAATCAAATCAAAAATTGACTAAGTCCAACCCCTGATCAGATCAGGGACCAAAACACCTTGGGATTAGGTCAACTCTTAACCTAATCGGGTCAAACCCAATGAATCCAATTCAATTAGACTTGATCCAAAAATAATTATTCAATCAAATTGAGTTAATTAGTGATCAAATCACTAATTAAATCTCTCATAAATACTGAGTCCAAATCCGATGGGCAATCAGGCATCAGAGTCCATCGATATGAAACCCTGATCGAAGAGTCCCAAACTAGTGGGACTCTTGTCCTCGGTACCCAAAATATGTGGAACTCATGATCAGAAAATTCTGATTCTCGATCACAGAGTCCAAGACACGTAGGACTCTTGGTCAAAGAGTCTCAGTCCAGTGGGACTCTTCACCAGCCATCAGATCAGATAAGAACCTCTAATGTGTGTGACCTCGCAGGTTCGAACCTAAGCCGGTAGCACAGAAACCAATTTCTGTACTAATCGAAGTGACCATCTAGCAATGGTACCCGATGTTCGGATAGGTCGAATAGTCACAATCGCAACACTCAGAACCTATGCGAATATGGTTACTGTATAATTCATCCCTTTTGATCCCTGTGTGTAGGACGACTCAGGATTAAATTGTCAACCCTAATTAGATCATCCGAATCGTTCTCAACTCAAACAGTCCTGTGACTCCTTACTAGGACTATCCTGGCCAAGGTTTTGCTAAATTGAAACACGACTGTACACAGCTCCTGAACTGGAGTGGTCAATCCCATCTTGACACACGCACCCACAAGTCAAGTACTTGATTACACCCAGCAGCCTTCCATCACTGAATTAGAAATTCAGATAGTTCAGTGCCTAAGTGCAGTGAGTTACTTGCAAGTTACCATGACGGTCTCAGGTCGGAAGGATAGTTATACCCATATCCCATCAGAGCAAATCTTGACAGCAGAAATAAGCTCCGGAGTCGATCACGTTCAATGCAGATGTACCCTTACATCTCACCTATATGCCATACCAGTGTCTCCACACTCCTTACTTAAGAGGACAACCAACCCATATGGCACACAATGACCTATACTTGATAAACATTGTTGTCCTTGGTAACAACGTATCATTTGATCGCGAGCAGGTTTAAGGACTAAACGACAAATCCTCCATTGTCGAGTCTAAATAGTCCTAAGGACTTCACCACAACACAGGAGTTCATTAGAAGATGAAAAAATTTGTGATGAAAAATATCAAAATAATTTTTATTTATTTATAATTTATATACTAATACAAGAAAGAGCACAACCGTCAACAAGCTAACGATTGGCTTTGGGATACTATTCCCAACACAATTGCTTCTGAAGTGTCAATTGGATTTAAAAAAATTCATTGGGCTCATGGTAACCTTTCTAGCACATGGTTGGATCCAATTTCTCTTTCCGTTTGAATTTCTTATTTGATAAGATAATTCAAACTTAATTACTTGCTAATAACCTAAATGAATGAGATTCATTGGACTCTAATTGTTAGGTGTCTAAGGTTATGGATTATATAAATTAAGGGTGCAAGTCTCTAATTAATTTTCTTGATAGTTATTCATGGGCGCCACCTTGATTTGATTAAGTTGGGCGTATCCTATGTTTAAAGGGCTTTTTAATTTCATATGAGGCATCTCTTGGGTGCAAAATAGGGTGTGTTTAATTGGGTGCAAGGGCTCTAAGAGTTGGCACCTAATAGAATTTCTAATGTAAGTTGAATAACTTAAGATAATAGGAAACCCAATGCAAGTAGGACTTGTATTATGTGATTGAATAGGACTCAATCCTTATGCCTATTTAAAGGAATCTCCCCTAAGATCCCTAGAGCATCCAATCTAGAAGCCCCTCATGCCTAAGAGACCTCCCCACACCCTTCTTCCTCTCCCTTTCTCCCTTAGGCATCCACACACCCCATCTTGGGCATCCCTTCTTCCTCACGCTAAGGACTGGTTGGGCATCCTCTTGCTGCTATTTTCTGGTGTGTGGTAGCAGCACAAAGTAAGGAAAAAGTCTAGAGAAGAGGAGAATAAGAAGATTAAAGAAAGAGATCAAGTATTGATCGTGATTCAAGCTTCGTTCAGATTCAGCAGGCTGAATTTTGTTAGAGAAAAAAATTCAAATTGAAGAGGACTATTTCATATTGATCTTGAGTGAATATCCGTAAAGATCGGATACTTGTGCAATTAGAAGAAAATCTCTTCTCTTCCAAATTCATATTTAAAGAAAAGACTTGTGAAATAAGTATGTAATTTGATCACAATCTGAATTTTAGCATATGTCAATTTTAGCATATGAAGTAGATTCTTATGGTTTTATATTTTTATGCATGCATAATTAGATTAAAAAAAATTTAATCTTATATTCTATTATGATATTTAGAAAATAAAGTTTTGAAACATACATGCATGCCCTAAACTTTGAATTCTAATAGTGGTATCGGAGCTACGGATTTTCATATATTAAATTTTGACATACATATTTTTGAAAAGATTTTAAAATCAGATTGTTCTTGATACATGAGATGTATAGATGAAGTTTTTAAATTTGAAATCTAATTTTAGATTTAATTTAGAATATATAGTTGATATGTTAATGCATGCATAGATCTGAATTTTGATCTAAAAGTGTTCTAGTTCATATTTACATGATATATAGATGCATGCATGAAATCTGAAATTTTATATGATCTAAATTTTGATTCATATATATGATATATGATTATATATTTAGATCATAAATTTATTTTTGATTTGATCCATGATTAGTATATGAGATATATGATATCATGTTGTAGATCTGAATTTAATTTAGATCTGATTTTACATCCATATATGTGATATATGTTTGTATGTTAAAATCTAAAAATTATTTTTATATTTTATAACTTATTTTATGCAAAAAATTTAGATTTAAAATTTAATTTTAGAATCTAAAATTTGTATTTGTGTATGAGGGTATTGGTCATGAAAAAATCAAAAATTAGGTCATGTAATTGGATTACATCTAAGTTTTTTGATTTGGGTCATATGGATCTAATTTGATTAAGTAATTGATCAAACCGAGTCAAGTATTGATTAGGATCAGATCAATTAAGTTGATGATCATACAATTATTGTTGATCAAGTCAATTAAATCTCATATGTAGAATCGATTAATCTAAGACCTAATTTGGCTCATTGATTTGATCCCGATTCGCTAGAGCTAACCAATTCTGACCAATTGACCTATTCGTGTCTAAGGTAAGTTAATGAGATGTGGTTATTTAATTAATTTCGTTCACTTATCTGATCAATTTTTTAGTATTTAAGGAAAGCAACAGGGGGATCCCCACCGATCTCCACTTACCTGATCAATTTGAAAGATTGGATCTTGAATTAGATTGCTTAGTGATTTGGTTTAGCCCATGCCAATTAGATCAGTCATATGATGACTGATTAGATGAGATCTAAATCTAAACCTTCCATAAATATTAAGTCCATAGGTCTTCCAACGTTGTAGATGTACGGACGTGCTACTGACATTGATTGTTCTCGACTGGTCATAGTGGTTCAGTTACATCGAAAACACGCAACCACTCTATTTGCAAAGAGTTTCTCCAGGGTAGGGATGGGGTTGGGCCAAATAACTGTTAGGTGAGGGACCCAATGATGGCCTTGCACTTGCTTGTAAACGGTGGGTCAGACTTAACTAAGGAGTATGGACAATAACTGTTAGGTGAACCCACATAACTTAGAGACTAAGTTGCTGTAACATGCTTAGAGAAACATTTGGGTAAAGAGTTACCTACGCATCAGTTTGCATGTTACTAATAATTATTAGGTGAGGTGCATGGCATCTATGGGACCACAGCACCCATTAGAATCCTTTATCGCATTAAGGTTTTCGTTTCCTTTCTGGAGAGTGGAGGGATCCAAAAAATTAGTGAGTCATTATTTGCATCTTAAGATCCCTAGAAGCAAATATAAAATTAAGTACAAAAGTCTAACTTGAATCTCTGCTCTTGTAGTTAAATCATGATATCAGCCTCAAACCCTCTAGCCCGCATCCTTGAAACCAATCATTTGACTGGTATTAATTTTAAAGACTGGCTCAGAAACCTCAAGATTATTCTGACCTCAGAAAAGTTAAGCCATGTACTCAATCAGCAACCCGGTGCTACCAAACCATCCTACTGTTGAGTAGAGAGCTGCTTTTGAGAAGTGGACAGATGAAGACAGTCAAGTTAAGTGTTATATGCTGGCATCCATATCAAACGAGTTGCAAAGTCAATACGAGCATATGCCCACTGCTTGGGCAATGATCATTCACTTGCAAGAGTTGTATGGTGAGCAGAGCCATACTGCACGCTTCGAAGTGTCCAAAAGATCTTCAATCTGAAGATGCGTGAGGGATAGTCTGTCCATGAGCACTGTATGACAGTGATCAAGGATATTGAAGAGCTTGAGAAGCTCGGACTAGAAATACAAAAGAAATTACAGATGGATTTGATCCTTCAATCTCTTACTAGTTCATATAGTCAATTCATAGTAAATTTTCATATGAACAAACTTGACTGCCCTATACCCGAGCTAGTCAACATGTTGGTTACTACGGAGGGTATCTTGAAGAGTTCAAGGGATACTGTTCTCACTGTGGAGCGGACCTCTTCTTCCAAGAGAAAGTCTACTGAAAAGAAGAAGGTTAAATCTATGAAGAAGCAGAAGAAAGAGAGCAAGTTGAAAAAGGATGGTCCAAAAGCTGCTGAAGCAAAGGAAAAGTATTTTCATTGTCATGTTGAAGGCCATTGGAGGAGGAACTGTTCTATGTATCTAGAGAGCCTAAAGATCAAAAAAGATGATAAGCCTTCTGAAGGTATGCTCGTAATATAATCTAATCTTATGATTTTTTCTACTTCTAGTTAGGTATTAGATTCTAGTTCGAATGCTCATATGTGTACCTCAAGGTAGGGTCTAATAGAAAGTAGATGGTTGAGGAAAGGTGACATGATCCTTCAGAACCGCAATAGAGTACAAGTTGCTACAAAGGCCATTGACACTTATCTTCTTCGATTACCGTTTGAGTTTAGATTAGATTTAAAAGACTGTTATTATGTTCCTGTAGCTAGTCAAAATTTGATTTTCATGTCTGTGCAAGCACAGGAAGATTTTGAAATTAGTTTAAATAAAGATTTTTATTCTATTTATTTACAAAATAAATTAGTTGGAAGAGATTTTTTAATTGACAGTCTTTATCACTTGCATGTTGATGCGAATGTGAATCTAAATGAGTAAATAGTGAGTACCATAGGTCAAAAGAGATGCAGAGATAAATTAACCAAAAGTACCTATGGCACCATAGACTAGGCCATGTTGGAGATGACAGGATAAACAAACTAGAGAAGGATGGGATCCTTGGCTCTCTTCATTCAGAGTCGTATCCAGCTTACAAATCTTGCCTTCGAGGAAAGATAGTCAAGTTACCCTTTATAGGATATGGAGAAAGAACCACTGAGTTACTTATCCTTGGGCTATTTGATGTACAGATCAGGGGTGGTTATAGCTACTTCATTACCTTTATCGATGATTTGTCTAGGTATGGATATATGTATCTGATGAAACACAAGTCTGAAGTCTTTGAAAAATTTAAAAAATTCAGACATAAAGTAGAAAAGCAGACAAGCAAGCCCGTTAAGGTTCTTCAATCTGATCAAGGAGGTGAATACCTTAGTCAAAAATTTTTGAGATATCTTAAGGACAACAGCATAGTCTCTCAATGGATACCTCTCGAAATACCTCAAGTCAATGGAGTATCCGAAAGGAGGAACAGGATCCTATTGGATATGATCAGGTCCATGATGAGCTTCACTGATCTACCCTTGTATCTTTGAGGACATGTCTTGTTAACTGCCATTCACTTATTGAATAGGATTTCATTAAAGTTCATTCCTACCACACCGTATGAGATATGATTTGGTAAGAAGTCGAGTCTACGTTATCTTAAGACTTAGGGATGTCTGGCCTATATCAAGAGACAGATGATGGAAAAGTTGGAGGATAGATCTATTATAGCTCACTTTATAGGTTATCCGAAGGAATTCATTGGATACTACTACTTTCCACAAGATCACAATATGATTGTGAGTCGCAATGCTATATTTCTAAAAAACTAATTTATCTAGGATGGTGGCTAATAAAAATATTTTATTTTTTTTTAAAATCTTTAAGTAAGTTAGTATTTAGCATTTAAGTATCTGATTATACTTAAAAGAATCGAGTTAAATCAAATATTTTTTAAAAAAAATTGATGTACAGATTAGAGAGTTTGTGAGATATCAAGGAATCAAGTATTAAGAAAACTCAATAAAGAGTTAAGTTTAGAACTTAAACAATTTTTCTTGAGCATTTCTAAATTTTTCTAACAGCATCAAAGAAGAGTTTGCTTCCTATGGGTTAGTATAAGATAACTATATATTTCTTCATATATTAAAAAAAATAAAATAAAATATAAAAAATTTTTTTAAGTACTTCATGTAGAGTAATCGGACCTCTTTGTCTAAGCAAGTATTGAGTTTCATGTCAAAAGGTATGAAGGGCAAAGAAGCTTTGTTGTAAAGCTAGTTTTAACTCATAGCCTATTTGATTCGAGCAAGTATGTCCGAGGGATATTTTATACCTAGTGCCCTAAAACTGTCTGGTTTGAAAGTCATTAGCTGAAAACTCGCTATATGAGTCAAACAGAAAGCTTAAGGGGTTAAAACATTCAATAGTTGTACAATGTTAAAAAAAAATCAATAAATAAAAGACAGAAATAACAATATACTTATCCATATGAAGATTAATGATTTGATGATAAAGATAAAAATAATTTAAAAAAATTTAAAAAATATTTAGTATTCTTAGTTTAACTCTTATATTGATTAGTATTAATATCCCATTGACATACCTTACTCATGCTCTATTGGACATCAATGATCTTTTTTAAAAATTATTTTGATAAAATTCAAAATTTTAAGTTAAACGGTACTTAATTCTAAATTCTTTCTTTACTTAAGGACGAGCAAAATTCAAGTTGAGGGATGTGATAAGTGGTATATTTTTATATTTATTTTAGATATTTTTGATAATTTATGATGCTAACATCTTCTTAAAAAACCTAATTTCATAAATAAATTAGATTTCTTACAAAAATAGATAATTTAAAAAAAATAAAATTAGAGCATATTTATGAAAAATAGAAGTTGATTTAATTAAAAATTTAAGCATCAAAATAATGGAGAAATATTAAAAAATTTAATGCATATTTTTTTTAATTTTTCAGGCAAAAATTGAAGTGAAAATCAAGTAAAAATATCCTAAAAAATAAAATCTATAGCCTTCGGTGCATAGTGGACCGGCCGCTCGGTCCACAGAGTCAGGGACGTGGTCCATAGGAAATGCTTCACGGTCTATGGTGCGGTTCACGGGCGAGCAGGAAAAATTTGCACTGATCGACGATCCAAATTTCATCAAGTGTGCGATCAGATGGCTGTTATCGTATCATCTCCTAACTTGAACTTTATTCATCTTCGAGTAAAGAAAGAATTTAGAATTAAGTACTATTTAACTTAAAGTTTCAAATTTCACCAAATAATTTTCAAAAAGGATCATTGATGTCCAGTGGAGCATGAATGAGGTATGTCATTGAAGTATTAATACTAATCAATATAAGAGTTTAACTAAGAATACTAAATATTTTTTGAACTTTTTTAAATTATTTTTACCTTTATCTCCAAATCATTAATCTTTATATGGATAAGTATATTGTTACTTTCATATTTCATTTATTGATTTTTTTTTAATGTTGTATGCTATGGAATGTCTTAGCCCCTTAAGTTTTCTATTTGACCCATATAGCGAGTTTTCAGCCAATGACTCCCAAACCAGACGGCTATAGGATATTAGGTATAAAATATTCCTCGAACCTACTTGCTCGAATCAAACAGGCTATGAGTTAAAACTAGCTTTACAACAAAGCTTCTTTGCCCTTTATTTTTAATCCAATATATTTATACTAGTATAAGAAGTGAGAGATGATCGATCTTTGAAACTCATTTTTTTAATCTAATTAAAAATAGAGATACCCTAGACAAATTATCTGGCAAGATGAAAGATGGCTAAATAAACTCCAATAAGATTCGCCGAACCATGCCGGCCATGCCAGGTGAAACCCCTCTCGGATTTAACACTTGGAAAAGAAATAGATTGCTATGTACTAAATCCTGATAAAAGGAATGGTTGCCAGGCTACTTTGGCTAGCACTGTCAACAGACACGTTAGCCTGAGCGAGCATCCCGCAGCTGAGACAGACCAATCCAATATGTGCATGGTGTTCAGACTGCCAGTACTGTCTATCTGTATTGCTACTGCAAAGACTTAGGACGCTATTGGCGCTTCAATACATGCGAGCAGAATCTATCGCCTGCCCACTGTTTTAAGTCCTCAACGGATGAATTTTATAAATAAAGAATTAGAGATAAATTTATAATTTTATTTTTAATTTAAAAATAAATTTTAAAAATATATATAGAAAAAATAATTATTTATTTTTAATTAAAATTATTCTTATATCCTTATATCCTTATATTCTTTAAAATACTGTAATATTACATTATCATAGTACAGTATTTCTTTACAATAAAATAGTATTACATTATATTAATATGATATTTTTTATAATAATATAATATTATTTTATTATATTATATTAATGTAGCATTTCTTTACAATAAGACAGTATAACATTATATTAATGTAGTATTACTTTATAATAATGCTGTTAGAAAATACGTCTCAAGATTCCGTCTACATTGAGCCTACAGCAAGGTCTAGGATGACGAATGGAGTCCAGCGAGCCCAAGAACAGTCCAAACAGAATCCAAATAGAGAAGATACGTGCGAAAGAAGGTTTGGAGCTACGGCATGGTGCACGAGACGGCAGCGGGTCGGCGGCCACCGGCAGTGGCACGGCCAGGCCCAACGGAGACACGCGCAGGGTCTCCGTCGGGCCCAGCATGTGAGTGCCCAGACCCAACATGCAGGCGCCCAGGACTAGTGCCCCTGCATGGTCCATCGTGGACCGTGCGGCATTGGGCGGTCTATGGGCCCGTGTGGACCAAAGTAGTGGTCTATGCGTGGTTCAGATGGTTTTCTGCACGATTCGATGGCTCAGATCGTAATCGATCGTGATCGGATGACTGCAAATGAATCCGAGCTTGATCAGATGATCAATGGCCCTGATGTGCACGATCGGATTGCTTTGGTGTGAGTTGGTTACGATTGGACGTCCACGGATGATTCTAGGCTTGATTGGGATTCTTTTTCCTAGTATAACAGTATTTTGGAGTTTTTAAAGTCTATAAAACTCCGATGGACGAGTAGTCAGTTGTGTTGGAGAGCAGGTAACGTCCTAGAGATGTAGAAAGGCTTCAATAGAGGTTTTAGAAAACTTTTGTGAGGATTTTGGGATTTTTTCTTGAGAAATTTTTGTACAAAGATTGAGTGGTGAGTTCCTCTTATATTAATTTTATTTTATTCTCTCGTAGTGAAGCTTGCACGTCCCGTGAAGATAGGCTTGAGACCGATCCACATATTTATATTATGTTTCTTATTTTGCTCCTTCTTTCTTTTTACTGCACCTTGTGGTATCGGATCCTGACTTAACAAATGCAATGTTGATTTATTGTATTATATTAGTGCAATATCCATTACAATAATGTAGTGTTATATTATCCTAGTGTAATATTACTTTACAACAATACAGTATTACTTTATAATAGTATTATATAATTTTATAATAGTATAGTATTAGTTTATAATAGTGTAGTACTGTTTTATAATAGTGTAGCATTGCTTTATAACTGTAAGGGCAATTGGATCATTTCATCCCATTTGGATAGCTGCTTTTAAATTATTTTTTAAATATTAAAAATTTTTATTTTAAATTTAAATAAATAATTATTTTTAAATTTAAATTTAATTAGATATTTTTTATTAATTTTTTTAATTATAAATATTTTTTTGTTTTAGTTTTCCAAATGATGTCACTTCTCACGAAAAAGGAAAAAAAAGTTATATCACTAAAATTTTCGGTCAGTTTGTTTTTTTTTTTTTTTGGGTAAACGGTCATTTTCCTAATTGTAGTACATGTCTCTGTTCAAGCGTTTTAATCTATTTGTACCGTGCTTGGACCATAGGCTGTTGTTGAATTGAACAAAATCTATGGAAAGAACTGGTGACTCCCCTTGATTCATTGTCTTGACCTTTGCGAAGGTTTGCTCCTTGCCAAATTTTGAACGTTGATAATGCTATGTTGATCCTTTAACCTCTTCAGAACAGATGTAAATAGTCTAGTTTTTTAGCCCCACACATGGCAGGTGGATGGTTTACTGGATATTGAAATATCAACTTTACATCTAACGATTCAAAAATTGTTCAATAATAAAACTATTGTTATTTGTTATTCATTATTTCTTATTCGAGGGAAGACGGTGCAACCATGAGGTTACTTCGTCAGGAGCTAGGTTTCATGAGAATTTAAATACAGAAATCATCCTAGATCTAGCAATACTCAGAGGTTCGTGCATTGCCATGCATATTAAAAATACAATAATATTCGAAATCGAGGAAAAAGTGAGCATGAGTAAAGCAAGAGGCCGTTCCTTTTCTCTTAGGGCTCATTTGGATCATGAAAAAAATCTTTTTCTATGAAATATTATTTTTTTAAAAATTAATTTTTTAAAATATAATATCTAAAAAAATAATTTTGATATATTTAATTGGTTACATAAAAATAACTTATCATAGAATAGCTTATATTTAATTGAGCATCCACTTTCCTAATAAAACTATGTAAAATATTAATATATGAATATAAATATTATATAAAAAATAAATAAAAATATTATATTAATATAAATATTAAAATAAATTAATATATTATATTATAATATTGATATTAGTATAAATATAAATATAAATATTAATAATTTATTATATTATATATTAATATTAGTATATTATATTAATATAAATATTAATATAATATAATATGATAGTATTAATTTTTAGTATACCTAATATTAAAATATATTTTATAATATAATACTAATATATCTAATGGGAATTCCAAAAATTTATTTCTTCTATGAGTTTTTGTTTTCTATAAAATATGAAAATTATATTTTCATTATAAGATCTTTTTTCAATCTTTCTCCTTTAAAAATTTGAACTAAACGAAGGGGTTTTTCCTACTTTGTAGGAATTATTGTGCTGGGTCGAAGATTAGGGGTGGCAAGTTGATTGTGCCTGATCCGATCTAAATGGGATAGGTTTTATCCTTTCTGATTAAAATCAAGAACAAGTATAGATTTTATAAAAATATTTGAAGTGGGTTTGGATCAAATATAGATAATAGTATATCCCGCCCCACCCCGTCCCGATCCGATCCGACTATATATATATAGAGTTAGGCCAGAATCAGATTAATCAGATTTGAACTTAGATCCAATCAGGTCAAAACTCTGTAATAGAGGTTATACATCAATGATCCAAGCAGTTGAATACGATCTACTATCTCAAAACTGCTTGCACACAAAAATCATATTATTTAGAGATCCTTAGTCTATGCATCAAGTAGTCAAAAATTGGACAGTCTAAATGAAATTGAATTGAATGTATTTTTTGATCACTTGATGCATAGGCTAGGGTCTTTAAATTATATGATTTTTGGTGACAAGCACTTTTGAGGTAGTAGATTACATCTAATAGCTTGGATCGTTGATATAGGACCTCTATCATTCAGCTTTGATCTAATCAAATTTGAGCCCAAATTCGTTCAATCTTACCTAAGTCTACCCCATATATATATATATATATATATATATATATATATATATATATATATATATATATATATATATGCAAGCCGTTAACCCTGTTTAAGTTTAGCCACTCACCTATATTCCTCTCGGCTCTCACCATCGCTCCTCTCTCCCTGAGTCCCTACCGCAACTGTCGGTCTGCCCACTACTAGTCTACCACCGTCGATCTGTCGCCACCCTTTCTCCACCCTCATGATCTTTGCTAAGCCCTTGATGGCTGACAATCGACAACCATACTACCTTGAGGCCTTCCTTCTCCCCTCATCGCCATCGCTGATCTGTCGCCCCCTTTTCCTACCCTCTCTCACCTTCACCAAGCCTTGACATCCAAGGTGTTCTTCCCCCTCCATCCCTCGCGGCAGCCAGCAGGTCCCTGCTCCCTACCTCTAACGGCAATGGCTTGGCAGCTAGTATTTCGACAAAATCCTAACCATCATCTAAGCTCCCTATGTAGCTGCTCCAAGCTTCCCACTCGATCGAGACTCCTAAGGACTGAAAAAATAGAGGAAACATGGGAGAAAAACATAGGAAAAATCCACCAAAATAAAAGAGAGATGGAAAAAATTAAAAGGTAAGACCTTTTCCCTCATCGATTGATCTTTTTTTTTCTTTTTATTCCCTTTTCTTTTCATTTCATTCTTTTTTCGGAGATCTGTGGGGAAGGGGAGCACTTGAGAAAGATTGGAGGGGTCTTTAGGTTTCGGTTTGGGTTTTTTCTCGAGTATATGGGATTTTATGCCAGTTGTGGTGGTGTGAGCCGGTCCCTTGAGGTTTTGAGAGCTTAATTTTGGTGGAAGCATGATATTTTATAAGGTTTGGAGATAGGGCGGCCAGCAGTGGTGGAGAGCGATGGAGATGGAGAATGAAGAGGGGAGAAATGAGAGACCCATTCGGGTATATCTGATCAGACCCATCCTTAGAGCCCGTATAAGTATGATATTTTTTTTGACGGGACAGGTATGAGTATCAATTGATTCGACCAATATCCGATCTATTACCACCTCTATTAAAGATGTAGAAAGAAGTATGATAAAAGAAAAAAAGGATAAAAAGCAAATAACATCCTGCATTTTATCCTGATTTGTAAATACCTCCTTACATTTTTAATTTCAGCAATGTCAATCCTATACTTTGTAAATTATTGCAATGTTCCCCACTGATCTTTCAATTTGGGAGAAAAATCACTGTTGGTGCCATATAGCATATTATTTAAAGTTAGATGGCTGATATGACTTTATTGTATTATTTTAAAATAAAATAAAATTTGATGTGGATTTAAAATAATATAATAACTAAAATACCCAACCAATCCTCCACCTCCACCACCACCAACCCATCAACCATTGGCTATTGCCACTCCCGCACATCTTCCACCACGACCTTAAGCCAGAGAATCTCCTCCTTGACAATGTTGGCAATCTCAAGATCTCCCACTTTGGTCTCTCTGTGGTCCCCGAATATATCCATGGTGACAAGCAACTCCACACCCTCTATGGAACATCGACATACATCATGCCGAAGATCCTTAAGAGGAAAGGATACGATGGCACCAAGGTCGACATCTGGTGCTATAGTGTGATCCTCTATGTCCTCAATAATGGATATCTATTGTTGAACAATCCCAATCTGATGGTGATATACCGCAAGATCGACCGTAGGGAGTATCGGTGCCCCAAGTGGACCTTGTCGGAGCTTCGATGGCTGATCGGTCAGCCTTGGACCCGAGTACTAAGTGGAGGATCACCATCGATGGGATACTTTGTGACCCCTGGATCAAGAAAGGGCTCGACTAAGAGAAGTGGGCAGCACTGGCAAAGTTCCACTCGACGAAGATGGAGGAGGCAGAGAATAGAAAGTTTCCAAAATTGGAGGAGGCGGACTGAGCACTCAACGCCTTTGACCTAATATTCTTCTCCTCCAGGCTTGATTTCTCTAGTCTATTTGGACCTCCATCGGATCGAAACATCTTGATTGAGCCGGCCAAGGCGATTCTCATGAGAGTTGAAGATATGGGAGGAAAGAGGGGCTCGGAGGGATGGTGGCGGAGGGGCAAATTGGTAATTTGGTAGTGAGATGGTGGTTCACCGGTTGGTCGATGGGTTGGTGGGGTGGAGGTCGTGGATGGGTTAGATATTTTAATCATTAGATTATTTTAAGCCCGTATCAGATTTTATTTTATATCTTAAAATAATCTAATAAAATCATATCAGCCATTTAACTTTAAATAATATATTATGTGGCATTGACGGTGAGTTTTCCCTCAAATTGAAAGGTCGGTGGGGACATTGCAATAATTTGCAAAGTGTAGGGTTGATATTGTTGAAATTGAAGATATATGAGGTATTTATAAATCAGGATAAAATACAGGGTATTATTTACTTTTTATCCAGAAAAGAATTTAGTTGGATAAGGCACTTTCAAAAAAATTTCTTAAAATAGTGATTCCTCTCTTCTATGCACAAAAGGATTCCTAGATATCCTATCCTTAGTATACAATAACCAACACAAAGGTGGTATAAGATTGCACCTCTTAAACACTTTTAATCAAGAACCCACATCCAAAAAGATGAAGTATAGAAAGAGGTTTTCAAAAAGTACTGAATAGAAAGTTTGAATAAGAAAGCAAATTTTTTCAGATTTAGATGTTCCATAGATTTGGACTTTTCAAAGATCGCATAACTTCAGAAATGATGTAACTCTTCAAAATCAGAATATTGCATATGATTCTTTTTAAGAAATATGCAACTCTATAGAATTTTTGTAAATGTTTTAAAGGTTTCCCAATATTTTAAAAAATTTAAAATTTTAGATAACATATATCTTATCAGAAATAAATATTTAACAGAGTTTTATCTCTTTTAGAATTCCTTAATATTTGAAAATATTATACGACAATCCCACACTTATTTTCTTATAACAATATTACTAGTATCAAAATAAATAAAGAAATATAAATTTGGATTTAGTATAGTGCAGGCCTTAAGTAAATTACCCTTAAACCTAAGATTTGAACAAAAACTATAAGTATTGAAAAACTAAGAGGATGAAACCTTGATCTTAATTAGTCAAAGCTCATATATTAATATTCACATTATACATTGGATTATTTTTATTAAGGCAGCGTAATATGGACCATGTGCTTTATCTTGGTTTAGCAAGTTTACTCGGATCTTATCGGTAACCCCTTGGAAGCGGCCCCAACCTCTTAGTAAATCTACTCAAGATACTAATAATATATGCAATATCTGATCTTGTATAATTCATTGCATACGATAAACTTTCAATTATTTTTGCATACTCTTCTTGATTTATAGGTGTCCCTTTTTAGGAATCAATTTATAATATGGATTTATAGGTATTTTAGAAGGCTTGAAATCAAAATAATTAAACTTTCTTAACAAATTTTCAAAATAATGAGATCAGGTTAAAATATATTCTCCATTTCTTTTAATTATCTTAACTTCTATGATAATATCTATTGGACCTAAGTTCTTGATATCAAATATTTATACTACAATATATTTTATTTTATTTATACATTTTATACTAGAATCAAATATTAGCAAGTCATCCAAATAAAGAGTAATTAATATTTTGAAATTTCTTTACTACTATTAAACCTAAAGTTTTTAATTTCTATTTTGATATTTTCAATATTAGTATCACAAATTTCTTAATTTTCACACTAGAACTGCACTTTCTCCATCCAATTTCTGCAAGCCAAATGAGCCCTTAGTCTTATAATTAAAAAAAAAAAAAAAAGAATCCTTAGTCTCTCCACTTTCAAGTGAATTTGGGAACTGACAGCCTGAAGTCATTTTATCCCCTTTTAATTATTTTGGATGAGAGTTATTGTACCGGCTAAAATGATTTTTTTTTCTCACTTTTGTGGTCAAATACTCAAAAAAGAACCAAAATTATTTTAGAAAAAATGATTTTCATTAA
The DNA here is from genome assembly GCF_000442705.2 of Elaeis guineensis. Classification (NCBI taxonomy): domain Eukaryota; kingdom Viridiplantae; phylum Streptophyta; class Magnoliopsida; order Arecales; family Arecaceae; genus Elaeis; species Elaeis guineensis. The sequence goes on along the minus strand of NC_025998.2, from coordinate 20,181,911 downwards.
TTTCACTCCAACCAAATAAGGTTTCAGCTTTTTAAGCAATTTCTTTTCCATTTACCGCAGCTGAAACAACCAAAAAAAAAAAAAAATTCCATTCTTTCTTACCTGTGGGCGTGAGAAACTACTGAACGCCTGAAATATGATATCTGTTAGGATATATCGATCGATCTCTGTACACCGACTTATTTTCGGATCGATCCGACCATCGCCCGATTCTACCAACCGAATCGACGGACAATTCCGACGATGACTGCTGGCAATGGCTTTCGACGATATTCGACCAAAGGTATGTCGGTCGAACAGACTCATACTGTTTTCCGACCGGCCAAGCGGTTGAGCCCAAATCACTGACCCACTATTGGGGGTGGCAGCCGACGTCTGACTTCCGCAAAGTACCGGACCAGCCGATGGTGTCCCCGGATTATCACCCAACGTCTCGGCAGTCGAATACCGACCTATAATCGGCCAGCCCATCCAAACGCCGTACAACCGCTATGGACGGTTGTCCTGTCAAGGACATCCGGTATGGCCGTCCCGGGGCATTGTCCTGCCAAGGACATAGATCAATCCCAGTGACTTGACAACCCACGACGATTTGACAGTCCCCGATGATTTAACAACTCTCCAGTTGTCTGCACCATTGATGACGGGACCATACCGTATTCTACTATAAAATGGTGTAAGGCAACGGTCTTGGTAAGTTCTGAGCAAGCTTCCTCAAGCTCTCTGAAGTGCTTCTTAGCTCTTGAGCTCTCTCTCTCCCCCGCTGAGCTCCTGATTTTCCATTGTTGCCTAGTCTCCTCTCTGACTTGACCGTTGGAGGGTCTCCGTCGGAGACATCTCCGGTCTGTGAGGATTTTTCTTGCAGGTGCGCGACACCGGCGATCGGACGATGGAAGGATTGGCCGCAACAGATTTGGCGCGTCAGGTAGGGGCACCCATCCCCTGCCTACGACACATGCCCCTCCAGAGTGGGGGGCTATATTGTGGGCAAGCCGTGGGGGGACCTCCCTTAATAGTTCCACATCGGATAAACTCTGGAGTGTCATGTGCTTAAGTGGGATACGAGCATGCATTTCCTCACGAGATGCCTTTTGCCTGCCACTCAGGCTGATGGACAAAACCGTGACTCCAGATGCACATGCGTCCAAAGTAGCGGCGTCTCTGAGAGGAATGGACAATACTTCATGAGATCCGAGGTGATGTCTCCGACAACTTTTGATACGTGCACACAGTAATATCCAAAGATCATTTCAGAGAGTTATCCTCTTAATTAGTCAAAGATGTGCCTATAGTGTCCCAAGTGGGAAGTTGATGGCTTATTCAAGGGTTTTATTGACCAACTCCAGTCTACCCATTGATTTTTTCTGGACATGCCGTTTGGAAAGGGGCGCTGTGAGCCTGTAGAGGTCACTAGAGGACGTTCTTGTTACGTGCCCGGACTGGACATTTCCGTGGTCGAATATTTATACTATGGTCAATCATTGTGACTTTTGGCTCCCCAGAATAGAATTGAAGCAGTCTCCCTTGAGGAATGATAGAATTGGTAGTTTTAAGGGTATAAATCCAAAATATGTCCTTATTAGTGGACGACTATAAGGCTTCTGACCAAAGTCAACAAATAGATTCAGCACAAGCAGAGGTATTTGACCAGAAAGGAAGCAAGTGCCTTCTTGTGGAATTAGTACATTAATCTAGAAAAGTCAAGAGTATTTTAAAAAATTAAATTACTTCTAATTCCCCGTAAAAAACTTCAACACTATAGTGTACCTCGAAGGTATTCAGGTGCTACTATCGTCTTGCTGGTTTTTGTCAATGGTCAATTTCTTTTTAATTCCTTTTGGTCTCTACAAAACAGGGCCGAGTAAAGGGTAACACCACTAAGCCTTTGCTTTAAGCCCACTTGCTTTAGGCCTCAGTATTCATTTGATTTCACCATTTTAATATCTTGATCGCAAATAATCTCAAGCCATGCATTGTCATCCTTTCCTCTTTTCCCACTAATAGCTCTTCTCGTAGCAGAGGTATGCCATCATTATAGCATAGCTTAGGATTTCATGCTTTATGAGGTACGGCATTTCAAGGAGCTATTTCTTCATTTCCCAATATAAAGCATTTATGGTTGTTAAGTTTATTTACTTTTCAAGTGGACTAAACTTCTCACGTAGGAACTTCTTTAGGTACAAATGATCTGCCATCCATGTCGAGATTTTTGTGCTTGTGGATTTGAAATACAGTATAGAAAATTAAAAATTTCTATACAATCCTCCATGGTGATAAAAAGTCGGAGAGAGAGTAAATGGCTGAAGAGCCATGTATTGGTATACTATCCGCGTGGATAAGGCAGATAGTTAGATAAAGAAAGATGGGAGAGGAAAATCATTCCAACACCATTCTCAACTCGCCATCTCGTCCTGTCCGTACGCACGGTCATCGATTTTCATGATTATTAATTTTTTTAAAAAATTATTTAAAATTAATTATTTTTATATATAATAAATTAAATAATTTTTTTAAAAATAAATTTAAAAAATTTAAAATATATGAAAATATTTTTGATTTTTTATTTAACGATAAAAAATTAAAGTGATTAGACAATGATAATTTAAAAGAATATTGTCTTAATCTTGAATGTTCCTTAAAATATAATAACTACTCTAATATTAATGATTTAGATTTATTTTTAAAATTAAAAATTTAAAAAAAAATTGTACAAGTAGAAGATAACAGTCCAATGAATATACTTAATTATATATGAAGATTCGACTCTTTTTCAAATGCATATATTACTTTTAGAATAATGTTAATAATTTCAATAAGTATTACTTCGGTAGAATGAAGTTCTTTAAAAATAAATTAATAAAATCTTACTTAAAATCAATAATATCTCAAGAAAGATTAAATGGATTGGCTATATTATCAATTGAAAAAGAAATGTTAGAAGAACTTGATTATAAAAATTTAATTAAAAATTTTACATTTCAAAAAATAAAAAAAAAATTTAGTAAAAAATTTATATAAATTTTAATAATAAAAAAGATCTCATTCTAGTATTTAGCTATAGGTCTCCATATGTGTTGAGCCGCTCCTGCTGCAAAATGATGAATTTTTTTTTAAGCAAACCATATCCTATACTGTATACACCATGATATGTGCACACAAATAATCACAACCACTTATTCCCATAGCAATATACTGGCACGAGCATTTGAAAGGAGTCCATAAAAATGAGTGGCTATGATTAGCTGGATGTATGGTCATGGGGGTACATACAGTGTAGCGTATACATTTTTTTTCTTTTTCGAGAGAGAAAATGATGGTGGCTAGGTGAGGTTTATTCCATTGTGGAAAATGACAAAAAAAAAAAAAAAAAAAGAGAGGAAAAAAAAAAAAGGGGAGGGGAGGTCCCCCGCAAAGAGCAAGTCTTCGTGAGAAGAGTCCGCCAAAAGACAAAAGTTATTGCCGCTCGACGAAAACATGGTGAAGACTCCCAAGCTCGCAGGGGATACTTTTCTTCACGGACGGTGGGATTGTGACTCGTCCAAGTTGTCACGAGGCTTAACATTGAAGTATTGAACTTCTCTCTAGAATGGGCGGCGTAAGACTGGGCCCAGCATACATTTCCTTGCCCAGTTGAAATTTACACGAATGTTCATCTACTCGGACCATAGCTTGCTCGGTTGTGACCCAGTATTGGGCCTGGGCCTGAAAATTCTTGATCGGTTCCTCCGAGCTAATTGGGCCTGATTGATCGATCCCCCCTATGCTCTGATGATGAAAGCTTATGTGCCTATCACATCGTCTATTGGAGAAATTATACCCTATACTATATACATCATATGACCATATATACAGATAATCACAGCTGCTCATTTCTCTAATGATGCATCAAGATAGGTGCTTGATGATTTAGGCCCACAAAAATGAGTGGCTGTGTATAAAGTCACGTAGCGCATATGGTACAAAGTATAATTTCTCTATCAACGGGACGTTCTAGAACAGAATAATCCACTTTAAAACCCATTGTACCGTAAAATCAATTGGGCAAGGAAGTGATGCCTTTTAAAAGTGGCTGGCAATTGGCACCTTGGTCGAACTATACCATTAGAAAATTGCGACCCCTCACCGCTCTCCATCCAGGCCAAAGTTAAGAGCTTTGACAAGATCATAGAAATCTCTAAAATGCAACAAAAGCTTGTCGAAGCTTTCCTCCCCGTGGATTTCTTGATAGTGACTTCGGCGGATTCCAATTCTCCTTCATGGGTAGGCAAAGTTCAATATTCTATGTCTACTTTATTTTTAAGTGATTAAAATGTGACATGTGCTATTACGTAAGTAGAGATGTATCAGGAGCATGCATATAATTATTAAAACAGAATATCTTTCTAAAATTAAAATATATTGAAATTAGTTAGGAGGCAAGATTTTAGTATCTACATCATATTTGTCATCTATTTCATAGTTAAATTTATATTGATTTAAGAGTTATATCAATTAAATATTAATAAAAAGGATTAAAATGAGTTTGACAAGGTATTTTAGGATGCCACATGAGCTTAAATAGCATATATTATGGATCTCCAACAAAGCTTCATTGCATTGCCATGTCATAGACTGGTTACTTTGAAGTGTGGTACACTAAGAGGGGATTATGTGTGCGAAAAATACGGCCTCAGAAGTTAAATCATTTGATCAAGGTCATGATATGTTGATCTTGTTTGAGAACCAATTCCAAACCAATCCGTGTGGTTTAACTGGTTTATAATAGATGTGGTGATCCTTCTAATTGCGAGAGAGAGCATTCTTTAGAGTCTTCAGTGCTGTTATATATATAATGGATTGTGTTTCTCAACTGAAAAAATAAAAGAGAAACAGTGTTAACTCCTATTTGTTCACCATCTCTTCTCCATCCGCTTCCTCTTATTATCCTCTCTCCTTTTTCTTGGATAACAAATTGCATCTAGTTGTAGGCATTTACTTCTTTCATCAAACACAAAGCAAAGCGCATAAGTGTTGAACTATGCTAAAATGCAAATGACACGGGGAAAACAAGGGAAATGTAGCTTTTTTATCTCATTCCCATGGTACCTTGTACATGGCTGGACAGCATAAATTGCAGCCTTAGCTAAATAATAATAATGCAAGAAGATAGCAAATAGGGAAATTAGAGTAGTAGCCATGGATTCACGACCGAAGATTAGTCATACTTTTAATTTGTTGCAATGAAATTTATGTGGTTGTTGCCGAATTTCCTACTTAACAACCACACTTAATAGCAATGCCAAGAAGATCTTCTGCCCAGATACGTAATCTCCTCTGGAGTAGATACCAAGGGATCAACTCCAAAATAGACAGCTATAGCACGAGATTTGAGAAAGATGATCCAGATAAACGACAACCTGAATTTACTCGCTTTCATTAAAAAAAAAAAAAGCCTGAATTTACTCGTAACTAATTGTTAGAAAAAAAAGAAGGATCAACAATGCAAATGCTAAGAAATGCTTGTCTCCCATTGAATGTGGACATATAAGTGCTTAATGTTCTATAGATTGGACCAGATATGATTAACCATAACTTTATGATTGGATTTCCAGCCTAACAACGCTGTTTTTAATGTGGATTTATAAGTGCTTGATGTTCTTTAGATTGGACAAGATATAAACATGACTTTATACCAGATATAAACATAACTTTATGATTGGATTTCCAGCCTAACAACGCTGCTTTTAATGTGGATATATAAGTGCTTGATGTTTTTTAGAATGGACAAGGTATAAACATAACTTTATAATTGGATTTCCAGCCTAACAATGCTGCTTTTGATGTGGATACAGAAGTGCTTGATGTTTTTTTAGGCCGGACGAGTTAGAAACATTACTTTATGATCGGATTTCCAGACTAAGAATGCTGCTTTTCTTTAATCTAGTGAAAGGACAATTGACATCTAACTACATGGGAAGCAAAAGCATGGAGCCATAAGACCAAATTCACATGTCTTCATGGTTAAGAAAAATAATGTAATAAAAAACTAATAACAGTTAGTTCAGTTGGTTGAGACTTTTCTTCGTGATAGAAAGAAAAATGGTTCAAATACAGTCTGAATGCCAATGTATCCATATCGCTATTCCTTTGTTTGATGAATATAAATATTGACAGGATGCAAAAATTCTTATGTATGCACATTTTTTAAATAGATATAGATATGCAGATATAAGTCGGCTAATGTAATTGGATGTAGGAATCAAAGATATTATAAAATGAATGATAAATCAAGATAATAATAGATTAATATGGTCATATATTTTCTTTAAAAATTTTTGAGTACTGTATAAAATTTAATAGGGCTATTAATAAAACAGATTTTGGATATGGATAGAGATCTATTAATTTATATCTATTTTAATGGATATAGATATTGATATAAATATTAGTTCGATACTTAAATTTTAATTGATATTAGAATAGTTTGAAATAGATATTATTTGATCCACTTTCACACTTATTTTGTGGATCCTCTTTCCTCGGTAGCTTGGATTCAAAGTTAGGAGGTGGTACAGATGCCGTGGTATTGTTCAAAACATGTAATGGAAAGTTATTATCAACAGATGCTGCCAATGAGCCACCAGGTTTGCTAAGAACGGGTTTTTAACCGGAAAACAAAGGGTATGATATTTATAGAACTCAACAAGATGTAAACCATAAGATGAAACATAAATAATAGCTGATTTTTAAGCAATAGGTTAGTCCATGTGTAGTGTGATACACCACAATTCATCCCTCAGGAAACAGTCCTTATTCGCGATCATCTTGCACAGAGTACCAAGGTTTAAGACGCGATTATCTCGCACAGAGTACCGACGAAGGATTAGAGAAATTTACGGCTTAAAGGTGATCCCAAATTCAAACATCCAGCGATACAAAGATGTTGTTTCTTTTAATTTCCAAGATTGATACTGACATGTTTGGGAATCATGGTTTAAGATGGAAGATGAGATTTTTTTTTTTTAAAAAAGAAAATATAATAGAACAAACAAAAGGAACGAGAATAAGCTCCTTTCCATATGATCTCAGATTTTTATTTTTTGAGAAGTACAATCACAAATAAGTGTGTATTTGTCTAGTAGAGAGCAAGGTTGAGATCCAAACTGCTCTCCTCTCCTCCTCTCGCTTCCTTCTCTCCCCCTTTCCGTCTCTTTCCCTCCTTGCAAGCAACCAATCCACCTTCTGGCCTCCCGGCAGTTTCGTCGGGATCAATGAAGTCCTCCGGTGCGAAAGTTGGCCGCCAGAGTGGCTCCTCCTTCCTCTGCCTCTTGTTTGTTGGGCTGGTTCTCCAGAGATCTCTCATGGCTCTGATGTTTCCTATAAGAGCATAGAACTTCTCAATCTTTTCCTCCTCATCTGCCTCGGTTAACGGAGCTTGTTGTGGTGGTGGTGGTGATGATGATGGGGAGTCAACACAAGCTGGCCTCTTTCCTCTCCGACTTCCTTCCATTGTTCTCAACTCCAAGAGAGGCCAAAGAATAAGATTGCTGGCTTCTAATGTGTCCTTCTATCTCTGGTTCCAGGTGGTGGTGGATGTTATGAGATGCGATGGCCTGGTGGAGAGAGAGAGAAACGTATGTCCTTCTATCACGTCTACTGAGGCTTCCGTAGGTCTAACGAATGGCAGGGTAGCCCTTAATAAGAAAGACATTCGGAACGAGGACGAAACCAGAGAGAAGGTTCGTCATTTAGGAAAAATGATTATAATATTCTCGTCCACAGGATTATAAACTCCTCAGACAGGGATTGATATTGTCTACAGGAAAAGATAAAAAAAATGATGATCTCATATATCGAAGTTTTTAGTTTCAGATATTCTGGCCATTATAGAAGGGACCAACGCTGCCGAGATGACATTATCCAACAGTCATTCGAATAATATTGATAGATATCTTCAGTAACTTAAATCTTATATTTTAAAACTTAATTTGTATATTCTAATAATGATGGTTGGGATTTTAATATCTTGATTTCTAAATTATTGATTAATGGGGGCTGATCTCTTCATGTTCTATTTTTTTTTTTAAAATTGATTAAAATTTTAATATATTTTTATTTTATATAAATTTATTTTTACGGTCAAGATAAACTAATATATGAGACCACCTTGGGATAGATTTTGAAGGGATGAAGGTAGCTCAAAACATCCATTAACATATAGGATGTAAATTTTCAATTGATAATTAATATAAAAAATAAATTAAAGATGATAATTTTTCAGTTTATATATTAATAGAATCGTAAGATATGGTAATTTATATCAGCTGAAACAATAAATGAGGAGATTTAAAATCCAGTGGGTGCACAAATTCAAACCATAATTGATTTAGATTTACGAAAGTTGAGGGTGATTTTAGGTAGGGGTGGGCACGCTGGAACTTTGAAAGTCAGTGGGTTGGCTGAGTCTTTGTTTAGCATCCAAATAAGGAATGTCTTGCGTCAGCTCAATGGCGTCAGGGATGTGTTTCAGCAAAACGTGATGATACTTTGGCTGCTTGATGGTTTCCGTGTGTCCACAAAGGCTGTAAAGCGACATCGCTCCAGAATCCCGATACCAGCTTGCGGCTGAAAATAGCAATTGCGCGCACCACGAGGCCACATGATCCTGCAATGGTCCACTCTCCGTCTCTCTAGAATTTACAATAAATACAACTCATATAAAATAAATATAAATTTTCAATAAAATAAATATATATTTTTAAAAATAAATTTAAATTTATTTAAAATAAATACAAACAAGTTTAGAATAAAAAATTAAACAAAAATTTCTAAAATAAATATAAAATCTACAGAATAAATGGAAATACTTTAGAATAATAATTTTTTTGCCCCATCTATATTAATGATTTATTTTTTTATATTTTTTAATTCTATATAGATCAAAAAGTGGAAGTTAATTTTTATTTTGCTGCATGGTATATATAGAAAGAAAGGGCATGGATCTTTCATGATATGGAGCATGCACAGCATGCTACCGTGTCACGTGCGCAGCATAAAAGGCAACGCAAGCTGGTCTCTTTCGCCTTTGGCTCCCTTTCATTGCTCTCGGCTCGAAGAGAGGCCAAAGAAGGAGATAGCCTGCTTCTACTCTGGTTTCAGATGGTGGTGGTGGTGGACCTTATGAGATGAGTCCTTCTATTACATCCGTTGAAGCCTATATAGGTTTAACAAATGGTGGGTTAGTCCTTGGCAGGGAAGAGTTCCAGATGTTCGAAAGTCTTCTTTCTGAATGAGGACAAAACCACAGAGAAAGTTCGTAATTTCGATAATATGATTATAATATTCTTTCCCATAAGATTATAATTCCTTTGGAAAGGGATTGATAATGTCTACTAGAAAAGAGAAAAAATAAAAGACCTCACACATCAAGATTTAATCACAGTTTCTGATATTCTAATCATTATAGAAGCGAACAACACTGCCGAGATGATATTATTCAACAGTCATGGAAGTAACATTGATAGATATCTTCACCAATCTAAATTATTATATTTTAAACATTAATTTATATATTCAAATGATGGTTGAGATTTTAATATCTTGATTTCTAAATTACCGATCAAGATTTTAATATTTTTTTTATTTTTATATGGATTTATTTTTTGATGAAGTTGAACTAAGACATCAGCCCATTAGATGTCTCAACGAGATAAGATGCGGAAAGGATAGTGGTAACTCAACTAGGATCTAAAATTTCAACTCATAAAGGTAAAAGTTAATTATTATTTTAGAATATTAGTTTAAGTAAGTATAATAAAATAAGAATAAATTATAAAAATATTTTTTCAATTTTAATCCAATTCCGCTTATACCATCTTAACTTTAAAAAATATCAAAATAGTCCTTCAAATTTTTGAGATGTTCTAAAATAGTCCTACCATTTATCTCCGTCAATAAAAAAATATCACACGATGATCATATCAATAGAAAGATGTCACGTAATGATCATATGATATCATCATTTTATAAAATGACTAAACTACTTTTATTCCCATCTCCTCTCTCCTTTTCAATTGCTCCTCTTCTCCTCTATCGTCAATGTCTCTCATTCTCCCTCCTTCTTCCTGCTCCCTTTCATTCTCACCCCCTTAGCCTTCTCGTTGTCCTTTCTCTCCATTTATAAGCTTTCTCCCTTTATGATAGCTTCTTTTATCTCCATCTCTTCTTTATCGATGACCTCTCCTTGTGTAAAATGGCATGCTATATGGAGTAAATCAACATACCGATCCAAGATCCAAAACCAACACCAAACCAAAAAATTTATAATGAATTATGAGAAAAAATAATTACGAAAGAAAAAAATAGAAGAGAAAAATAATTTTATTTAATGGAGAATAAAGACTAAAATTTTATAAAGATACCTCACCATAGAGTCTCGATACACACAAATCGTCTCTTCTCTCTCTTTTTTCCACACCCTAAAAGAGATGTCAATAGTTTTTTTAAATAGACATCATATGGATAGGAGTTTAACTCTTATCTAAATTCAAAAAATAAAATCCACTAAAATACAAACTCTTAATTAAATATAGGATAACACTAGAGATAGAGTTTTATTTTAAATAAGACATAAAAAGAATAATAAATAAAGTCTTATTTAAACTTAGACATGCAATGATTCTCAACATTCCTTATTGCAAAATCCATACTGACAATACCAAGCTTGCTGTGCAAGTTTTCAAATCGCTCGATTGCCAATCTTTTAGTGAAGATATCTAGAAATTGAGAGTAAATCAGTCACCTTTTAATGTGCTTTATCTTCATATGAAATACTTGATTCTTTGCCAATCAGATTGCACTCTCATTATCATAATAAAGAAAAATAAAATGATCAATATCTTGATCTAAAATATCAAGCAATCTTATGAGCCAAGGTGACTTCTGAACTGCCATCACAGCCACATGATATTTTATCACTATAAAAGACAATGCAATAGTAGGCTATCTTTTGCTGCACCAAATATAATATTGAATCCTAAGCTAAAAGAATAACCAGTGTTAGACCTACATGTGTCTACATCATCAATATAGTCTGCATCTATAAAACATGCTAATTAACTAGATTATAGGATTATTATTGGGAATTGTATTTCAAAGCCAATCGTCAGTCTATTGACGATTGTGCTCATTTTGTATTTGTATATGAATTATTCAATAATAAAATTTATTTGGCTCATTCATCACATAATTGTGTATATCTTTTTGAATGAACTCTTATATTGTGATGAAGTCCTTAGGACTATTTAGAATTGATAAAAAAAAATTTATCATTTAGTGCTTAAATTTGTTCGCAACCAAATGATACGCTATTAATAGGATGATAGCGATATCAAGTGTAGGTCGTCATGTGTCATATAGGTTGGTTGTTCTCTTAACCAAAGAGTGTGAAGATATTAGTATGGCATACAGATGAAATATAAAAATATATTTACACCAAACGTGACCAATTGTGGAACACTCTGTTATCAAGAGTAGCTTGCGAGGGGTATGGGTATAAGTGTCCCTTCGATCTGAGATCACCACAGTGACTTACAAGCAACTTACTGTGCTTTGGTGTTGAATTATCTAAATTTCTAATTCAGTGATGAAAAATTTTTAGACACAGTCAAATACTTGTTAAGTTGGTGTGTGAGTCAAGATGGGATTGACCCCTCTAGATTATAGGAGTTAATGCATCACTATATTTCAATTTAGTAAAATCTTGATCAAAGTAATTCATGTGATGGATTTGAAAGAAATATAATGTGGTTGACTATTTCAGAGTTGACAGTTAAGTCCTAGGTCACCTTGAATATTAGGATCAAAGGAATGAATTATACGATAACTATACGCTAGTAGATTCTTGAATGTTACTTTGCAATCTTTCGACCTATCCAGATGTCAGATCTCATTGTTAGATGGTTACATCGATTAGTTCAAAAAGTTGTTCCTATACTACCGACTTAGGTTTGAACCCAAAGGATCACATCTAAAAAAAGTTACTATCTAATCAAGTGACTGATCAACGATTGATAATCATTCTTGGATGTAATCATCCATTCGATTGATGATTTAACTTGATGCAAAAGTTACAATGCTAATGGTTAGTGAATTAAAAGAGGATCGATAAGTAATTAGATTGCTGATTAAGCTCAAATTGATTGAGCAATGTAATTTGGTTCAAGTCTGATTGAATTAGATTCGATCAGATTGACCTAATTGCTAAGGATTTGATTTCTAATTTGATCATAAATTAGGCTCGATTAAATTCTGATTTAATCAAGTTTAGAATCTAATTGGATTGGGTTCAAATTATCTAATTAGTCTAACCTAATTTGATTATGGTAGAGACTTAATTGGATAAAATCCTAGAGTCCAAACTAGGTTGGACTCCTACCCTAGCCGACCACCCTTGCTCATGCCCACAAGTTTCTCATCGCTAATTTTAGATTGGCATGAGAAAGTTCAATGACAAAAATATTTTGTCGCCCCCTCTACATGTCCCAAAGGATAGGATAATTTTTGGTTTGATTTAAATTCAAGTTTGACTTGAATTTCACTTGAAACCAAACTCTTATCTAAGTTCAAATTTGATTCGAACTTGATCCTTATCTACCCATCCACGCCATCTATAAAAAAGGCTGATTTTTGTTTGGCAGAAAAAAGTCGAGATTTGAGATTAAGGAGCATGAGTTAAGGTTTTGGATATGAGGTCTTGAGGTGGGCAGCCTATCGTAGGCATGTGAGCATAGAGGAGAACTCCCTCCTCTTGGATGAGCATCCTAGAATTGTTCAAAGATTTTTTGGTGAGGAAAAACAAAAGAGAAGAGAGAGACTTCTTCCTTCTTTCCATCACCAAATCCTCCTCATCCATCTTCAAGTTTCGAAAGGATCTGTGAGATTCAGAAAAAGATGCAACAAAGCCATCCAGAAGATTTTAGTGTGAACTAACATTCCTGAAATGATTGATCAGCACAGGACTTTGAATGGATCAACCGTAGAGGCTGGACATTCTGTGTGGCTGCAAGTAACCAGCAAGATCTTGAGATTCAATCACGATGATCCACTATCCACACTCAGATGATGAGTTTTGAACTCGTGCTTGATATACATATGATGTATATTGTAGATATGATCTACTAGTGCATTTGTAGATGTGATCTTATATGCTGATTTTATTTTCAGATCTTTGTATGCAAATATGACATATTATAGATCCTATGATAGGTGTTAAGATTAGTCTTAAGTATATTTTATAGATTAAATTATTTAGCCTATTTTATTCCATTGCTTAAAATTTTTGAAAAATACATGCTATGCACCTGCTAGTTTTCTAACAGTGGTATTAGAGCCTAGATTATTTATAACATAATTATATATTCATATTAGATTTGATTTTGATTATTTAGATTAGATTTAAATAAGTTTATTATTTTTAGAACTGATATATAATATTTAGATTTGAATATAGTTGTCAAAAGATCGCACAATATGCCATAAAGTTGTCCTACTGTAAGATTTATCTCTTACAATCAAAAGATTATCCTAGCATTGTGCTGATCTTTTGATCTGATAATTTTGTATGTAGATGAGATCTAAACATTTATTTTTATTTAATGATTGATCAGTTATCCTATAGATTAGATGAAAACTTACTTTTGTGCAAAATCTTAGTTTTTGAAATCCTAGATTTATTGTATGTGATATAAAATAAAATTACATGAGAAATAAAATATCTAATTTATATGATTAAAAATTATTTTAATTATAAAAAATAAAAAATAAAATCTAAAATTATTTAGATTTGATTTAAAAACTCACTTATGATTGATTTTATTTCGAGTTATGCAGAATTTTCAGATCTGAAATTTTTTGAAACATACTGGTACGTAAACTGAGCTGATTCAGTTTTGAATTGAACCGACCCAATCTTCTGGATTAGTCTACTCAGTGTTGACTGAGCCGACCTAGTTATCTTAGTCTGAATAGTAATAGTTACTATTCACTTACAGTTAGTCGATTAAATATCAGACTTAATCGATCCACTGTACTGAGCTGGTTCAGTCCAAGAATGAGCTGACCGAATTTCAGAATTAAAAATTTTAGATAAATTAATTATAAAATATTTATAAAATTAAAATTATTTTAAACCTAAATCTAAATTCATGTTGAACATGTACTTAATTGAGAATTAAATTGAACCAATTAGATCTAGAATTATGAATTAAAATCTAATGACATTCACATAAAATATAGGATGATGGATTTTTGGGCTAACTTGATCAGATCCTCTTAATTAGGTTAGATTCAGGATTAGAATCAAAGATTAAATAGACTAAATAGAAAAATTAAATTAGATCAAAATTTTTTTTGATCAATAAAATAATTGTAGTTGATCGAGTCCATGTCTTTGATTAGGTCCAAATAGACTTTAATCTCTAGCTCAGTGATCAAATCCAAACCTATAAGCTGATCGAATTGAAACTGATTAACATGTTGGTATCTAAGATAAGTTTGATAGTCTTGATCAATGGTCATTAATCGAGAGCTATTCACATAGATTGAGTCTATAACAAGTTAATGGCATATCTCTCTCATCAATCTCATTTATCTGGCCAACGTGGTGAATCATATTTTGATCAGATCGCTTAATGATTTGGAATTGATCCATGCTAACTAAAAAATTAGTATGACTGATTTAGGTACCCCTAGTATGACTTGTCTTAGTCCTCTTCATGATTTGGTGAAGTCAGTGGGAGGATTTATGATCTATCGATCGGATTGACTTATCTTAAGTCTTCCATGAACTGATTTGGTAAAGTCAGTGGAGGGATTATGATTAACTGGTCAGTTTCTTTAATTCTTATAAAATGTGTGAACCAAATTCTTTCAATTATTAGGTCCTAAAAATAAGATAATTATGGTGATAACTAGATTATAACCTCCCATTAAATTGGATGATAATGGATCCATTAGTTTGATAATCATTGGAGGTCCAAAGGTCTGGTGCTTATCGGCTATTGAAATTATCATTCATAATATAATGGCTCAGTCGAGTCTCTCTGATGGGTGGTTAGGTTGGCCGATCAAAGTCGGAACTAATCATTCGTTAGTTAGATTCTTGAGAGTAGTTATGTTAATGGTTGGACCTAATCAGAATCTTACAGTGGAGGCCAAATCCTACTGATTAGGTTTTTAAGATAAAATTAATTACTAAAAATTATTTAAAAAAATAATTGATTAAGAATATACCCATAGATGTACATGGGTGGGCTGACCAAAGTCGGACTCTTATGTAGTCTGTGTGGATTTTAGTACTCGCTAATGAATTAGTGTAATTTTTTGAATTAGAGATAAAGGCTACCAATTCATTAAAAATAGTGAAAAAACTTTTAGACTAAATTCCATATCTTTAGGCTTAATAATTCATATACAGATTAGGTTTTTGATTTATTTTTTATGCAGTTATGGCCAACATTTTATCGCTCTATTCACTGTTGGACAGTGATAAATTGACTGGACTCAATTTTAATAGCCAATATTGAAAACAAAATTATCCTAGAGTATGAGCGAATCTTGTACATGCTTGCAGATTCGGCACCAAAAGAGTCTGCCCTGAATGCAGGTGGTGCGGTATGAGATATTTATCAGAAATGGCTCAATGATCGAATCATAGTGCATTGCATTATGCGGACAGCGATAAGCGACGAGTTCAGTCACAAGTTTGAGGATGCTCAACCGAAGAAGATGTTTTAAGTGTTGAACGAACCTTCGGTGCTCCTAATAATATTGAGTGATACAAGACTAGTTATGCTATTTTTAATTCTCAGATGAGGGAAGGGACGTCGGTCACTGATCGTGTATTATACATGATCGAATAAATCGAGAGCCTAAGTAAACTCAACTTTCCCTTATATGAATAGGTTGGAAAAAATATAATTCTGAATTCTCTGTCAAAGTCCTATCTACCGTTTCTAAGTTATTATAGAATGATGAAACCTATAGTCAACTACTACGGTTTGCTAGGATTACTACAGACTTTTGAAAAAGATCACCAGCTCTATAAAGAGATGGTGAATGTAGTGGGAGGATCTTCTTCGACGGGACGTCATCCCTTTAAGAAAGAAAAGAAAAAAAATAAAAATAAAAAGGTGCAATATATTGTGGGTCAGATTAAGAAGTCTAAGTCTAAGTCTAAGTCCGATCAGAGTTAGATAGAGTACTTCTATTATAAGAAGCAAGATCATTGGAAGAGAAACTGTCCTTAATACATAACTTTCTTTGATTTGAATAGGTCGAATAAGAAGGAGAAGCAACTGACTGCTGGGCAAGATAATTATATGATAACATCTTGCAACTTCTCTATTTGTAATACAATGATCTGGATATTAGATACTGATAGTCCTATTAATATTTGTAATTCATTATAGGGACTTCAGGTCAGTATGTAGGAGATTTGAGGATGGTGGGAGATTCTTGAATGTTGAAGATAGAAGATCAGTTTCAATTCTAGCTTTAGAAATCATCAAGCTTGTATTCAATTCTCATATCATTATTCTTAGTGATTGTCACTTCTGTCCTTCATTTTTGTTGAATGTAATTTCTGTAGGCATTTTAGCCAAGGATAATTATGAGATTTTAATAAAAAAATATTCTTGTGATATCACTTTGAATGGTGTTACTATGATGGATGGATAATTGAATAATGATATTTACATTGTATCACAGTCTAGTATAATGTACACGTCAAATAAATGTTCTAGGTTAAATTATGTCTCAGATGCCTATCTTTGGTATTGTCGGTTAGGTCATATTAACAAGAATGAGATGAATAGGTTGATCCAAAGGAGAATCCTCGAAGTCAATGATTGTGAATCATTACCAACCTGCGAGTCTTATCTTCTTGAAAAGTGACTAAGTCACTTTTTACTGAAAAAGATGAACAAGCCAATGATATTTTGAGTCTAAGACATACTGATGTATGCGGACCCATGAACACTAGTGCCAGAGGTGGATATCATTATTTCATTACATTCACAGATGACCTATCCAGTTATGTGTATGTCTACTTGATAAAACATAAATCTGAATCGTTTGAAATGTTCAAATGGTTTCGCAATGAGATAGAGAAACAAACTAGAAAAAGTATTAAAATTTTTTGATATGACCGAGGAGGTGAATACTTCTTCAGTAAATTTCTGACATATCTAAAAGAGAATAAAATTCTCTCATAATAAACTCCTTTAGAAAAACTACAGCATAATGGTATCTCAGAAAGGAGGAATCAAACTATGTTGG
Source organism: Elaeis guineensis (assembly GCF_000442705.2). Classification (NCBI taxonomy): domain Eukaryota; kingdom Viridiplantae; phylum Streptophyta; class Magnoliopsida; order Arecales; family Arecaceae; genus Elaeis; species Elaeis guineensis. Next base: position 20,164,595 of record NC_025998.2, on the reverse strand, counting down.
ACATGGTTTAGTCCAAGATAGACTTTGCTCGTCTGTCGATCTTCTTTTTGGGATATGCACTCAAATTTGCTTGCTATGTACTTAATAGGATTCTGAGTAAGTTTGTGACCAAAACATCATATGAGATATGGACAGGACGTAAATCGGTTCTCTCACACTATAGGGTAAGGGAGTGTCTAGCCTATGTCAAGCATTTAATTACCGACAAGCTCAGACCTAAGTCTGATAAATATCTTTTTATTGGGTATCCAAAAAAAACTAAGGGATATTATTTCTATCTTACTGATGAACAAAAGGTGCTCGTCAGTCTTAAGATAATCTTTTTAGAAAAAAAAATTTCTTGATAAAAGAACTAATATCTCAAAGATTGAACTTAATGAAGTTTAGCAAGTAGATGAACCGACTCAATCTAGGAAACCTACAGAATCAGATTTGATTAGATCAAATTTAGAGCCATTATGGATAAACATTAAGAAGATCTGGTAGAGTACTGTGTTAGCCAGATAGATACCATGGTTTCTTGATCTGGATGGTGATCCTATTGAATTCGATAAGAACAATGAGGATCCAATCACCTATATAGATGCAATGCAGAGATCTGACTCTGATAAGTGGTTTGAAGCCATGAAATTCGAAATAGTCTATAAAGATTAATAATATATGGACATTAGTTGACCCACTTAAAAGAATAAAGCCCATAGGGTATAACTAGATCTTCAAGAGGAAGAGGAGTGCAGATAAAAAAGTGGAGACCTATAAAGCCCATCTAATTGTCAAGGGGCATCATCAATGTTATAGTATTGACTATAACGAGATTTTTTTTTTCTGTGGTAATGCTTAAATCTATTCGGATTATACTTACGATAGTGGCATATTTGGACTATGAGATCTGATAAATGAATGTGAAAATAGCTTTTTTAAATGAAGAACTAAAAAAAAAGATGTATATGATACAACTTGAGGGTTTCACATTCACAGACGAGTCTAAGATATGCAAGCTTTAGAGATCTATTGATGAATTAAAGCAGACATCTAAGAGTTAGAACATGCATTTTGATAAGATGATCAGAACATATGGTTTCATTAGGAATGGAGAAGAATCCTGCATTTATGAATAGATTAATAGTTTGATAATTATATTTCTTGTTCTGTATGTGGATGATATTTTCTTAATCGAGAATGATATCCCTGCATTACAAGAAATAAAAATTTGGCTATCGTCTCAGTTCTTTATGAAAGACTTGGGAGAAGAATCCTACATCCTTGAGATGAAGACCTATAGAGATAGATCGAAGAGGTTGCTTGGATTGTCCCAGTCCATATACATTGATTGTTAGGAATAGTATCCCAAAGCCAATCGTCAGCCTGTTGACGGTTGTGCTCATTCTTGTATTAGTATATAAATTATAAATAAATAAAAGTTATTTTGATATTTTCATCATAAATTATTTCATCTTTTAATGAACTCCTGTGTTGTGGTGAAGTCCTTAGGACTATTTAGACTCGACAAAGGAGGATTTATCATTTAGTCCTTAAACCTGTTCGCGACCAAATGATACGTTGTTACCAAGGACAACAATGTTTATCAAGCATAGGTCATTGTGTGCCATATGGGTTGGTTGTCCTCTTAATCAAAGAGTGTGGAGACACTGGTATGGCATACAGGTGAGATGTAAGGGTACATCTGTACTGAACGTGACTGACTTCGGAGCTATTTCTGCTGTCAAGATTTGCTCTAATGGGATTTGGGTATAAATGTCCCTCTGACTTGAGACCACTACAGTGACTTGCAAGCAACTCACTGCACTTAGGCACTGGACTACCTGAATTTCTAGTTCAGTGACGGAAGGCTGCTGGGTGTAGTCAAGTATTTGACTTGTCGGTGCATGTGTTAAGATGGGATTGACTACTCCAGTTCAGGAGCTGTGTACAGTCGTGTTTCAATTTAGTAAAACCTTGACCAGGGTAGTCCTAGTGAGGAGTCACAGGATTGTTTGAGTTGAGCACGATTCGGATGATCTAATCAGGGTTGACAGTTTAACCCTGAGTCGTCCTAAACACAGGGGTCAAAAGGGATGAATTATACAGTAACCATATTCACGTAGGTTCTGAGTGTTGTGATTGCAACTATTCGATCTATCTGGATGTCGGGTACCATTGCTAGATGATCACTTCGATTAGTACAGGAATTGATTTCTGTGCTACCGACTTAGATTCGAACCTGCGGGGTCACACACATTAGAGGTTCTTATCTGATCTGATAGCCGATGAAGAGTCCTAATGCTCGTAGACTATGAGTCCTACATGTCTGAAACTCTGTGATCAAGAATCAAGATTCTTTGATCATGAGTTTCACACATTTTGGGTACCGGGATCAAGAGTCCCACTGGTTTGGGACTCTTTGATCAAGATTTCATATCGATGGACTTTGATATCCGATTGCCCATCGGATTTGAACTCGGTATTTATGAGAAGTTTAATTAGTGATTTGATCACTAATTAACTCAATTTGATTGAGTAATTATTTTTGGATCAAGTCCAATTGAATTGGATTCAGTTGGGTTTAACCCGATTAGGTTAAGTGTTGACCTAATCGTCGAAGTGGTTTGGTCCTTGATTTGATCAGGGGTTGGGCTTAGTCAATTCTTGATTTGATTAAGATTTTATTGAGCTTAATTAAGCCTAATTAAGTTGAGTTTAATTTAGTCTAATTGTGCTTAACCTATTTTGATTAGGTTGGCTCAATTAGGTTCAAACCACCTTGACTTTTCTCCCAGTGCCACCTCACTTCTTCAGCGCCCATTTGAATTCACCAGAAGCAACTTCTCATGAATTTTTTCCCTTGCAGAAGGCATCTCATGCCCACACTTGTGTGCCAAATTTTGGATAAACTTGATTTGTTAGCCATTCAAATTCAAAGGGTGTTTGAATTTAAATGGATAACTTATCCCTTGCGCCTTCTTGCCTTATCCATCTTGTGCGCCACTTATCATACACGAGAAAGAGTTTCTCATGAAATTTCTCCACACACAGGAGAAGCCATGCCTCCTCTCTTCTCACATGTAGAGTGGATAGGAATGAGTTGGTTGGCATTTGAATTCAAATTCGATTTGAATTCAAATGAGCAACCACTTATCTTTATCCTCTCACGCAGTAAAAATACTGCAAAGATGCGATCTTGCATCGTTTTAAAAAGGAGATAAGAGAGGGCGTGCACATAGATGATCAGAGAAAAAAGGGTGGCATGAGAGAGGTTTCTGGCATGAGAAAAGAAAAGAAGAGAAAAAGGAGAGAGAAGTGGGCGCACTCTTTTCTTGTGTATCCTAGGATTTTGGCTTAGGATTCGAGAAGTGAGAACATGAGCTACGAGTGTCGTGAGCCCACCAAACTTTAGAGAGAGCATCATCAACCTCTCTACCATCTTTGCTGATGATCTGGAGTATCTGAGAAGTCAGCAGACATCGATCGAAGGAGTTCAATCAATATCGGCCATCAAAAAGGTGCAGTCACGAACTAGCATTCGTGAGGAGCCGATCAGATCGAGAGCTTCGTGTGGACGATCTGCAGAGACAGCTGTGTGGCTGCATAGCGATGATCAGACCTCTCGATAATGATCAGATTACGACGATCGCACAAAGATAATGTATTCTGAATACATAATAGTAAATTATTTACTGTTCAAATTTAAATTTCAAATTTAAATACGTGCATGATATATATCATATTTAGATCCTAGTGTAAGGTAAATATATATTAATTAATTAGATTAATTAATAATTTTCACTATAAAATAGTAATTTAAAAAAATTTTAAAATTACCATTTTACCCCTGCACTAAAAATTCTCTTCAAATGGTATCAGAGCAGGTTCTAAGATATGATATATATATATTTGCATGCGTAGATTAAGTTATAATCTAAAAATTTAAATTTAAAATTCAAAAATTTAAAATTTGAATTTTGAAAATTGTTCCAAGTTCAAAATTCAAAAATTTGAAATTCAAAATTTGAAATTTGAATTTTAAAATTTGAAATTCAAAATTCAAAATTCAAAAATTTAAAATTCAAAATTCAAAATTTAAAATTTGATTGAAATTATAAATTTAAAATTCAAAATTTAAAATTTAAAATTTAAAAATTTAAAATTTGAAATTTGTTTGAAATTTAAAATTCAAAATTTAAAATTTAAAATTTAAAATTTGAAATTGGTATATTTAGATATACTTGATCCAAGTAGCAAGTAATCTAATTGGGTTGGTTGCCATGGTCATCCGGTCATAGGAGAAAAGTAGAGTTTAAAGGCCCTCTCCTCCCATTCGATGGGGCTCTCCTATGGCGGTAGGGATGCCGCTGCAATTATATCTCATGCAAATGAAGCAGCGAAAGGACTTAATTATAAAAGTTTAATTGTAAAATTTATCATGAATGTGTTAGATTAGATCTAAAGGAATATTTATGATTTATTTTGATTGAGTTATTTTCTGTTATGTAATTAGCAATAGGATTGCTATTTATGAAATGTGCTGATCTATTTGTGAAATGAGTCAACATATTTGGTGAACAGAAAATAAAATTTTTTAAATTTAAAAATTATTTTCGAAATACCAAATCCTGACCCATCAGCCCAAATACTTAATTAAAAGAATTAAGTGTTGTCAAGTTGGTCTAGAATTGTGAATTACGACCTAAGACAATTGCATAAACTTGTGGGTCAATGGGTTAGATAGATTAGGTCCATAATTGGGTTAGACCTAAGGTTAGCTTAAAGAAATGGACTAAATTAGAGTAATTGGTCAAATCTAATCAAAAGTTGAATTAGATTAGATCAAGGACACTCTAGACTCAACTCTAATAGTTGTAGTTGAATGGGTCCATGTCTTTAACTAGACCAAGATGGACTTAATTCATGACTATGCGGTGGAATCCTATTTACTAAGTTGATCAAATTAAAACTAATGAACCGGTTGGTGTTTAAGGTAAGTTCGGCAGTTTGACCAGTGGTTCTTAAGTGGGAGCTACTCGCATTGATTCGATCTCTGCTGAGTTAATGGCATATCCCCACCACTGATCTCACTTACCTGGCCAACCTGATGAGTTAGGTTTTGATTAGATCACTTGGTGATTAGGGCTCATCCATGTCATTAGGTAAATCAGTGTGACTGATTTAGGTGCTCCTAATGCCGGCTTTAATTAAATCTTTTTTAATCTGACTTGGTGAAGTTAGTGGGAGGATTGAAATTGGCTGGTTAATTTTTTCTCTTCTATCCTTTAATAAAAATCCTCAAAAATTATTAGATCCCTAAAATAATTAAGTTATAGTGATAACTAAATCATAGCCTCCCATTAAGTGAGTGATAATGAGTCCATTAGTTTAATAATAACTGGAGGCCCAAAGGTCTGGTGCTTATTGACTAATGGAATTATCATTGATAATATGATAATTTGGTTGAGTCTTTCTGATGGTGGTCAGGTTGGCCGATCAAAGTCGGGCCTGATCATTTATTGGTCTGATTCACCAAATCAAGTCATGTTAATGGTTGGACCTAACCAGATCTTTTCAATGGAGGTCAAAGCCTACTGATTAGGTTTTGGAGCAAAATTAATTACTAGAAGTTGTTTAGAGAAACAACTGGTTATGAACCTACCCATAGATGCACATGGGTTGACCAACCAAAGTTGGGCTCGTGTGTAGTCTGTGTGGATTCTAGTACCCACTAAGGAATTAAAGTAATTCTTCGAATTGGATGTTGAGACTATCAGTTCGTAAAAATATTGGAAGAAACTTTAGACCAAAGTCCAAGTCTTTAGTATTAATAATTTATGTACTAATAAAGGTCTGATTTTTCTTTATGCAGCTATGGCCACTATCCTGTCGCTCCGGTCATTATTAGATAATGACAAGCTTATGGGACCTAATTTCGATAGCTGGTATCGAAAATAAAAAATCATCCTTGAGCATGAGCAGATCCTTTATGTTGTAACGGATCTGGCACCCGAGGAGCCAGCCCCGAACGCTAGAGGGACGGTCTGAGACACTTACCAGAAGTGGCTCAACGACCGCACCACCGTTCGATGCATAATGCTGGTGGTAATGAATGATGAGTTCAGCCACAGGTTTGAGAACGTCCAGCCGCAGGAGATGCTTCAAATGTTGAGCGACTCCTTTGGCACGCCTGACGACGTTGAAAGACACAAAACTAGTTGTACCATTTTCAATGCTCGGATGAGAGATGGGGTCTCAGTCACTGATCATGTACTGTACATGATCGAAATGATTGAGCACCTAAGTAAACTGGACTTTCCCTTGCATGAGCAGCTCGGTAAGGATGCGATCCTTAATTCTTTGCCCAAGTCCTTCCTCTCCTTCCTTACTCATTTTGGATGACAAATCCTGCAGTGAACTACCACGGCTTGTTGGGGTTGCTGCAGAACTTTGAGAAGGACCACCAGCTCCAAAAGGAGTCGGTGAATGTTGTGGGAGGGTCTTCTTCTGGTCGTCGACCCTTTAAGAAAGGGAAGAAGAACAAGAAGAAGAAGAAGAATAAGAAGATGCAGTCACATGCTGGGACGTCTGCACAGGGTCAGACCAAGAAGCGCAAGCCCAACCAGAGCCAGGTGGAGTGCTTCTTTTGCAAGAAACAGGGGCACTGGAAGAGGATCTGTCCTCTATACATTGCCTCCCTGGATCCGAACAGGTCGAAGAAGAAGCAAGGTAATTATATGATAACACCTTGTAACTTTTTCATTTGTGATACTACTGCCTGGGTATTGGATACCGAAAGTCCTTATCATATTTACAATTCGATGCAGGGTCTGCAGGTCAGTAAGAGATTTGATGACGGCGAGAGGTTTCTGAACGTTGGAGATGGAAGCAAAGTTTTAGTTCTAGCTTTAGGAATCATGAACCTTATAATCAATTCTCGTAATGTAATTCTGAGTGAATGTCACTTCACAGCCTGTTAATGTGGTTCAAATCTCTGGTAAACGTCCTAGAATAGATAATGTGTCAGAAGTCTACCTTTGGCACTATAGACTAGGTCATATCAATAAGAACAGAATAAACAGGTTAGCTCAAGATGGAATTTTGAAGTTGGTGATTGTGAATCACTTCCAACCTGTGAGTCCTGTCTTCTTAAAAAAATGACCAAGTCACCTTTTACTGAAAAATATGAGAGAGCCAGTGAACTCTTGGGTCTGGTACATTCTGATGTATGTGGACCCATGAGCTCAAGTGCAAGAGGTAGATATTTCTACTTCATAACCTTCACAGATGACCTATCGAGATATGGGTATGTCTACTTAATGAAGCATAAGTCGGAGTCATTTGAAATGTTCAAACTATTCTGAAATGAGGTAGAAAAATAAACTGGGAAGTGTATTAAAACTCTTCGATCTGATCGAGGAGGTGAATACCTTTCCAATGAGTTTTTGACATATCTTGGAGAGAATGGGATTCTCTCTCAATGAACACCTCCTGGAACACCACAGCATAATGGTGTGTCTGAAAGGAGGAATCGGATCTTGTTGGACATGGTTCGATCCATGATGGGATTTGCTGGTCTACCAATCTCCCTCTGGGGATATACGCTCGAATCGGCTTGTTACTTTCTAAATAGGATTCTGAGTAAGTCTGTAACCAAAATGCCATATGAGATATGGATAGGACGTAAGCCAGTACTCTCGCATCTTAGGGTTTGGGGTGTCCGGCTTATGTTAAACGTTTAATTACGGACAAGCTTGGACCTAGGTCTAACAAGTATAATTTTATAGGATACCCAAAAGAGACCAAAGGGTATTATTTCTACCTAGCTGATGAGCAAAAGGTGTTTGTCAGCCTTAAGATAATCTTTTTGGAAAAGGAGTTCCTTGATGAAGGGACTATTGCCTCTAAGGTCGAACTTGAGGAAGTTCGGCAGGTGAAAAAATCGACACAAGTTGCTGAACCTGAATCAGATTTGATTAGATTAGATCTGGAGTCCATTGTTCCTGCACCCTTAAGGCGGTCTGGTAGAGTACACGTCAACCGGATAGATACTATGATTTTTGGTCCAAGACGGTGATCCTGTCGAACTTGATGAAAATGATGAGGATCCGATCACCTACATGGATGCAATGCAGAGACCTGACTCTGAGAAATGGCTAGAGGCCATGAAATTTGAAATGGAGTCCATGAAGGTCAATGGTGTATGGACATTGGTTAACACACCCGAAGGAGTAAAACCCATAGGGTGTAAGTGGGTCTTCAAGAGGAAGAGGGGTGCAGACGGAAAGGTGGAGACCTATAAAACCCGTCTGGTTGCCAAGAGATATCATCTACGTTATGGTATAGACTATGACGAGATATTTTCTTCTGTGGCAATACTCAAATCCATTCGGATTATGCTTGCGATAGCTATCTATCTGGACTATGAAATCTGGTAGATAGATGTGAAAACAGCTTTCCTAAATGAAGAGCTGAACGAAGAGGTGTATATGATACAACCTGAAGGGTTCACATCCACAGAAGAGTCTAAGGTGTGTAGGCTACAGAGGTCCATTTATGGACTTAAGCAGGCATCCCGGAGTTGGAACATACATTTTGATAAGACGATCAAGACGTATGGCTTCGTTAAGAACAGAGAAGAGCCCTGCATTTATAAGTGGGCTAATGGTCAAGTAGTTATATTTTTTGTATTGTATGTGGATGATATTCTCTTAATCGAGAATGATGTCCTACATTATAGGGAATAAAGATTTAGTTGTCGTCATAATTCTCCATGAAGGATCTGGGAGAAGCTTCCTACATCCTAGGGATGATGATCTATAGGGATAGATCTAAAAGTTGCTTTGGTTTATCCCAGTCCACGTACATTGATACTATGCTGAAGAGATTCAGCATGGAGAATTTAAAAAAGGCTATCTACCGATAGGCCATGGAATTTCTCTCTCAAAGAGGGATTGTCTGACAATACCTCAAGAAGAGAGCGTATAGGTAGAATTTCATATGCTTCGGCAGTGGGATCTATCATGTACGCCATGATATGTGCACGATCAGATGTGACATACTCACTAGGGGTAGTGAGTAGATACCAATTTGATCCAGGGGAGAATCACTGGAAGGTTGTTAAAACCATCTTGAAGTATTTAAGAAATACTAAGGACCAGTGGCTTGTTTATGGTGAATCGAACTTGAGACTTATAGGGTTTACAGACTCTAGTTTCCAGTCTGATCATGATGACAGCAAGAGTGTGTCAGGATTTATTTTTACCCTTAATGGTGGGGCTGTCTGCTGAAATATTTCAAGCAGCACACTGTGGCTGATTCAGTTTGCGAGGCAGAGTATGTCACTGCATCAGATGCTGCCAAAGAAGTAGTGTGGCTGAAAAAATTCATCACCGAGCTCGGAGTAGCACCCTCCCTTTTGGTCCAGTTCTACGCTACTGTGACAGCTCTGGAGCCATTGCTCAGGCAAAAGAACCAAAGGCACACCAGCGGACGAAGCATATTCTGCACCGCTACCATCTCATCCGAAAAATCATGGATCGAGGTGACATCGACCTTCAGAAGATCGACGGAAAGAAGAACCTGACTGACCCATTCACTAAAGCCATTACGGTGAAGGAGTTCGACGACTTCAAATCGAAGATAGGTATTAGATACTGCACCGATTGGCTTTAGGCCAAGTGAAGATTGTTGGGAATAGTGTCCCAAAGCCAATCGTCAGCCTGTTGACGATTGTGCTCATTCTTGTATTAGTATATAAATTATAAATAAATAAAAATTATTTTGATATTTTCATCACAAATTGTTTCATCTTCTAATGAACTCTTGTGTTGTGGTGAAGTCCTTAGGACTATTTAGACTCGACAAAGGAGGATTTGTCGTTTAGTCCTTAAACCTGTTCGCGACCAAATGATACGTTGTTACCAAGGACAACAATATTTATCAAGCATAGGTCATTGTGTGCTATATGGGTTGCTTGTCCTCTTAACCAAAGAGTGTGGAGATACTGGTATGGCATACAGGTGAGATGTAAGGGTACATCTGTACTGAATATGACAACTTCGGAGCTATTTCTGCTGTCAAGATTTGCTCCAATGGAATATGGATATAAATGTCCCTCTGACCTGAGACCGCCACGATGATTTGCAAGCAACTTACTGCACTTAGGCACTGGACTACCTGAATTTCTAATTCAGTGATGGAAGGCTGCTGGGTGTAATCAAGTACTTGACTTGTCGGTGTGTGTGTCAAGATGGGATTGACCACTCCAGTTCAGGAGCTGTGTACAGTCGTATTTCAATTTAGCAAAATCTTGACCAGGGTAGTCCTAGTGAGGAGTCACAAGACTGTTTGAGTTGAGCACGATTCGGATGATCTAATCAGGGTTGACAGTTTAACCCTGAGTCGTCTTAAACACAGGGGTCAAAAGGGATGAATTATATAGTAACCATATTCACATAGATTCTGAGTGTTGCGATTGTGACTATTCAACCTATTCGAAATCGGGTACTATTGCTAGATGGTCACTTCGATTAGTACAGGAATTGGTTTCTGTACTACCGGCTTAGGTTCAAACCTACGGGGTCACACACATTAGAGGTTCCTATCTGATCTGATGGCTGATGAAGAGTCCTAATACTCATAGACTATGAGTACTACATGTCTGAGACTCTGTGATCGAGAATCAGGATTCTCTGATCATGAGTTTCACATATTTTGGGTACCGGGGTCAAGAGTCCCACTGGTTTGGGACTCTTCGATCAAGGTTTCATATCGATGGACTTTGATACCCATTGCCCATCGAATTTGGACTCAGTATTTATGAGAGGTTTAATTAGTGATTTGATCACTAATTAACTCAATTTGATTGAGTAATTATTTTTGGATCAAGTCCAATTGAATTGGATTCAGTTGGGTTTGACCCGATTAGGTTGTGTTGACCTAATCATCGAAGTGGTTTGGTCCCTGATTTGATTAGGGATTGGGCTTAGTCAATTTTTGATTTGATTAGAATTTTATTGAGCCTAATTAAGTCTAATTAAGTTGGGTTTAATTTAGTCTAATTATGCTTAACCTATTTTGATTAGGTTGGCTCAATTAGGTTCAAACCACCTTGACTTTTCTCCCTGCGCCACCTCACTTCTTCAGCGCCCATTTGAATTCACAAGAAGCAACTTCTCATGAATTTTCTCCCATGCAGAAGGCATCTCACGCCCACACTTGTGCGCCAAATTTTGGATAAACTTGATCTGTTAGCCATTCAAATTCAAAAGGTGTTTGAATTTAAATGGATAACTTATCCCTTGCATCTTCTTGCCTTATCCATCTTGTGCGCCACTTATCATACACGAAAAAGAGTTTCTCGTGAAATTTCTTCATGCACAAGAGAAGCCACGCCTCCTCTCTTCTCACGCGTAGAGTGGATAAGAATGAGTTGGTTGGCATTTGAATTCAAATTCGATTTGAATTCAAATGAGCAACCACTTATCTTTATCCTCTCACGTGGTAAAAATGCTGCAAAGATGCGGTCTTGCATCGTTTTAAAAAGGAGATAAGAGAGGGCATGCGCACAGATGATCAGAGAAAAAAGGGTGGCGTGAGAGAGGTTTCTGACGTGAGAAAAGAAAAGAAAAGAAGAGAAAAAGGAGAGAGAAGTGGGCGCACTCTTTTTTTGTGTACCCTAGGGTTTTGGCTTAGGGTTCGAGAAGTGAGAACGTGAGCTACGAGTGTCGTGAGCCCACCAAACTTTAGAGAGAGCATCATCAACCTCTCTACCATCTTTGCTGATGATCCAGAGTATCTAAAAAATCGACAGACATCGATCGAAGGAGTTCGATCAACATCGGCCATCAAAAAGGTGCAGTCACAAACTAGCATTCGTGAGGAGCTGATCAGATCGGGAGCTTCGTATGGATGATCCGTAGAGGCCAGACATGCTGCGTGGCTGTGTAGCAACGATCAGATCCTCTCGATGGTGATCAAATTATGGCGATCGACTATCCGCACAAAGGTAATGTGTTCTGAACACATAACAATAAATTATTTACTATTCAAATTTGAATTTCAAATTTAAATATGTGCATGCTATATATCATATTTAGATCTAGTATAGGATAAACACATGTTAATTAATTAGATTAATTAATAATTTTCACTATTTTAAAATTATCATTTTACCCCTGTACTAAAAATTTACTTCATTGATACTGTGCTGAAGCGATTCAATATGGAGAATTTCAAGAAAGACTGTCTTCCGATAGGTCATAAAATTTTTTTTTCAAAAAAAAATTATCCAACAACCCCTCAAGAAATAGAACGTATGAGTAGGATTCCATATGCTTTAATAGTGGGATCCATTATATACGTCATGACATATACGAGATTGAATGTTGCCTATTTATTATGGGTAGTGAGCAGGTATCAGTTTGATTCAGAAGAAAATTACTGAAAGATTGTAAAAATCATCTTTAAGTATTTGAGAAATACTAAGGATTAGTGGTTTATTTATAGAGAATCTGACTTGAAACTTTAGGATTTACATATTCTAATTTTCAGTCAGACCATGACGATAGTAAGATGTGTGGAGATTTATATTTATCCTAAATGATGGAGCAGTCTGTTAAAAAAATTTCAAACAATACACCATGGCCAACTCAGTGTGCGAGATGGAGTATGTCACGATATCTGATGCTACGAAGGAAGCTGTATAATTTAAAAATTCATCAGAGAGCTCGGAGTGGCATCCTCTATCGATGGTTCGATCTGGCTTTACTGTGAAAATACTGATGCAATTACTCAAGTGAAGAAATCAAAGTCCCATCAATGCGCCAAGTATATTCTGTATTGCTATCACTTGATCCAGAAGATCATAGGTCGAGATAACATCGAGCTTCAGAAGATTGACAGAAAGAAGAATCTGATCGATCTATTCACTAAAACCCTCAGTATCAAAGAGTTCAATGATCATAAATTAAAGATGGATATACGATACTATACTGATTGGTATTAGTCCAAATGAGAGCCGTTAGAAATTATGTTCTAAAGTCAATCATCAGTCTATTGATGGTTATACTCATTTTATAATTACATATGAATTATTCAATAATAAAAGTTATTTGGCTTATGCATCACAAAGTTGTGTACATCTTCTTGAATGAACTCTTATATTATGATGAAGTCCTTAGGACTATTTAGAATTTATAAAGGAGGATTTATCAATTAGTCCTTAAACTTGTTTGCGACCAAACGATATGCTATTAATAAGACGATAGCGATATCAAGTGTAGATCATTGTGTACCATATGAGTTGGTTATCTTCTTAATCAAGGAGTGTGGAGATACTGTTATAAATATAGATGAAATGAAGGAGTATATTTATACCGAATGTGACCAACTATGGAGCACTCTGCTATCAAGAGTAGCTCGTGAAAGATATGGGTATAAATATCCCTCAGACCTAAGATCACCACAATGATTTGTAAATAACTCACTGTACTTTTATGTTGGACTATCTGAATTTTTAATTCAGTGATGAAAAATTTTTGAGCACAGTCAAGTACTTGTTAAGTCGATGTGTGAGTCAAGATGTGATTGACCCTTTCAGATTATAAGAGTTAATGCATCATTGTATTTCAATTTAATAAAATCTTGATCAAGATAATTCATGTGATAGATTTAAAAGGTTGAAATACAATATGGTTGACTATTTCAGGATTGACAATTAAACTTTAGATCATATTGAGCATTAGGATCAAAGAGATGAATTATACAATAATCATAAGTCAATAGGTTCTTGAATGTTGCTTTGTAATCATTTGACCTATCCGGATATTGGGTCTCATTGCTAGATGGTTATAACGATTAGTTTAGAAAGTTGTTCATGTGCTATCCACTTAAGTTTGAACCTATGGCATCACACTCAAAAGAAGTTACTAGCTGATCAAGTGGCTGATCAACGATTGAAAAATATTCTAGGGTGTAATCGTCAATTCGATCGATGGTTTAACCTCATACGAAAGTTGTAATGAATTAATTCATTAATGGTTAGTGAATTAAAAGAGAATTGATAAGTAATTAGATTGCTGATTAAGCTCAAATTGATTGAGCAATATAATTTGGTTCAAGTCTGATTGAATTGAATTCGATCAGATTGACCTAATTGCTAAGGATGATTGATTTCTAATTTGATCAAAAATTAAGCTCGATTAAATTTTGATTTAATCAGGTTTGGAACCTAATTAGATTGGGTTCAAGTTATCTAATTGGTCTAACCTAATTTGATTAGAGTGGAGACTTAATTAGATAAAACCCTAGAGTCCAAACTAGGTTGGACTCCTACCCTGGCCGACCACCCTTGCTCATGCCCACAAGTTTCTCATCGGTAATTTTAGATTGGCATCATAAAGTTCAATGACAAAAATGTTTTGTCACCCCCTCTACACATCCCAAAGGATAGGATAATTTTTGGTTTGATTTAAATTCAAGTTGGACTTGGATTTTACTTGAAACCAGACTCTTATCTAAGTTTGAATTTGATTCGAACTTGATCCTTATCTTCCCATCCACGCCATCTATAAAAAAGGCTGATTTTTGTTTGACAAAAAAAAGTTGAGATCTGAGATTAAGGAGCATGAGTTAGGATTTTGGGTATGAGGTCTTAGGGTGGGCAGCCATCATAGGTGTGTGAGCATAGAGGAGAACTCCCTCCTCTTGGATGAGCATCCTAAAATTATTCTAAGGTTTTTTGGTGAGAAAAAACAAAAGAGAGAAGAGAGTCTTCTTCCTTTCTTCACCAGATCCTCCTCATCCATCTTCGAGTTCCGGAAGGATCCATGAAATTCGAAGAAGGATGCAACCTAGCCATCCAAAAGGTCTTCATGCGAACTAGCATTTTTGAAAAGATCGATTAGCGCAGGACTTTGAGTGGATTAACCGTAGAGGTCGGATACCATGTGCGGCTGTGAGCAACCAGCAAGACCTCGAGATTCTGTCATAGTGATCTACTATGTACGCTCAAGTGATGAGTTTTAAACTCGTGCTTGATATACATATGATGTATATTGTAAATATGATCTACTAGTGCATGTCTAGATGTGATCTTGCATGCTGATTTTATTTTTAGATCTTTGTATGCAAATATGCATATTATAGATCCTAGGATAGATGTTAAAATTAGATCTTAAACATATTTTATAGATTAAATTATTTAATCTATTTTATTTCACTACTTAAAATTTTTTAAAAATACATGCTATGCGTCTGCCAGTTTTTCAACAATTATTACTATATGATGTACCATTATCAACGATCTTAGTAATATGCCTTAAAATCTGTAAAATTGTACTAAGATATGACCACTGAAGACAATCTGCTTATAATGCCAATTGCAAAAGAAATACCTAACTTTATGATAGTCAAATAGATTAAACTGCCCACAATCTATCTATCATAGTAAGATCATCAAGAAGTTGGCCATGCTCTTTACTCAACTTTAAATTTGATTCTATTGGGGTCCATATATGCTTATAATTTGCCAATCCATACTTATTTAATAAATAAAGAGCATATTTTTTTGATAAATAAAATAGCCATCCTAAAAAATGTCAAGGAAATATATCAATTTATCGAGTTCTTTTATCTCAAATCATATAGAAAAGCTATCCACGAATACTACAGACCTCATTAATATCATCACCGGTAACAATCAGATCATCAATATGGAAGCAAACAATTACTATACCTTTGCTAGTGTGCTTCACAAATAAATTAGAATTTGTAGAAGATAAGGAATAACCATAAAATAATAAATATGTTATAATTTTTTTTCATACCATACTCTAGGCATTTGCTTAAGATCATATAAATCTTTCTTAAGTTTGCAAATAAACTCAAGACAATAAAACCAAAAGACTGCACCATATAAATGTCCTTATTAGAATCACCATATAAGAAAATATTCTTGATATCCATCTACCACAAATGCCATATCTTGCTGGTTGCTAAAAAAATAAGCACTCTAATAGTAGTTAATTTTACAACTAAACTGAAGGTCTCATCCAATTCAGCTCTTTATCTTTGTAAGAATCCTCTTGCTACAAGCCTAGCTTTGTAGCATTAAGTAGAACATCACTCTTCTTTTTCACCTTATAAATCTACTTACAAGAAATAAGAGAAACATCACTCGATAAAGGAACCAAATCCCAAGTCTCAATCTTTTTAAGAGTTGAAATCTCTTCTTTTATAACATCCTCTCATGCACTAATGCCCTTGGCCACTTTATATAAAGTGAGTTCAAACTGATTAACAATAGTAGAAGCATAACAATAAGCAATTGAATAATAATCCCAATCTCGATACCTATCAATTGGTTTCTTCTTTCTCTTGATTCTTTGCAATGATGATGGATCCTCGGAAGCTTCAGGTTCATCTTTAAATAACTTTATATTTTATTCTTCTATAAGAATACATATTTTTTTTAGAATTTGAAGCATATACATTAGTATTTTATGAACTTTTATGAGGATCTGAAGTAGGTAGAGAAGACATTAACAATTTAGTTGAAGAAAAAGAAGCTGGAGAAAGTGAAGTAGGGCTCACCAATTTTTGTGGGAACACTATCCTTCTGAGATATTTTGTCCTCATTAAAAACTGATTTGGACTCATAAATTGGAAAGTAGAAACCATCAGAAAATTGCCAAGAAGAGCTCTCATCAAAAATAATATATCTGGAGATATGGATCTTCATCATCTCAGGATTAATGCATCTCCAACCTTTTCTAACTTCATCATAGCCAAAAAATATACATCTGATAGACTTCTTATCTAGCTTATTAGAGAATGCATCATAATCATGCACAAAATAAATATATCTAAACACATAAAGATGAGAAATATCATAACAATTTTAAAATAATTTTTTATAGAGAGTCATACTATCAATACTTCTCAAAGGTGTCTTATTATGAACATCAATTACTACCTGCATGCACTCTATCCAGAACTCACACTGCATGTTCTTTGCATGAATTATACTACAGATAGTCTCAAATGAATGCTTATTTTTCCACTCTACCACATTATTCTATTCACGAGTTTTTGGATAAGTAAACTATCTACATATGCTGTAACTAATCAAATAGTTAGAGATTTTCTTTAAAACATATTCACCACCTCCATCGGTTCTTAAGTGGCCAATTTTTAATTTAAAACTATTTTCAACAAAATTTTTAAATTGACAAAAATTTTCAAACA
This sequence comes from Elaeis guineensis, assembly GCF_000442705.2. NCBI lineage: Eukaryota > Viridiplantae > Streptophyta > Magnoliopsida > Arecales > Arecaceae > Elaeis > Elaeis guineensis. The sequence continues at coordinate 20,147,363 of NC_025998.2, read as the reverse complement.
CTTCAGATTTTTTTAACAAAATAAATCTAGAAATATCTAGAGAAGTCATCAATAAAAATAACTACAAACCTTAAACTCATAAAAATGGAGTACTAATCCTACCACTATCAAAAATCAGCCTTTCAGTAAGGGATATATATTACCAAGGGATTTGTCCCTCGAAAAATTACTGTGGGGTTTGAAAGAGATTTTGAAAGGATGTTAAGTTACATCTAAAATCTAATTTCATTAAGAAATCTTTAAGTGATTTGTAAGAGATTTACTACCCTCATTAAATCTCTTGAAAATCTCTTAATAATCTGCAAGGGATCAGTGAGTGATTACTTCAATAATTTTCATCGAGGGATTTGTAAGCAAAATTCTATCCTTTAAAGATTTACTAAAGGATAAATCCCTTGATGTTGATAAGCTATTTTTAAAAATAAAAAAATATACTAGAGAGAATTTTTTTTTAGAAATTCTTTAGTGATATTAAAATCTAGTACCGCACAAATGTCACTTGTAGACACTACAAAAATTGAAAGTATTAGTGGTGACATACTAGTGACGATATGAAAAATTGAAGCATTTAATCTACCATCATAATATAGATTCATTTAAGGCACAGAGCAAATGAGGCATTTAACCCTCTGAGTAATGATTCATTGGGACAAAACTTATTTTTGGTTATTCTGAGTTTTCTTGAGACATTTGTTGGCTCAACATCTATAGGTCAATGTTGAACATTAGTCTTCACTATTTTCTTATCTAAATTCATTTTTACATTTTTGAGCACTAAGACCTTAACCTTAAGCATAAGAAAAAATGCACACCTAGTGGGTCATGGTTCTGCTTTGTGTTTTCAAGTAAGAAAGCCTTATGAGTTCTCTATTTACTTTTTTCCAAATAACTGTAATATTTTAGTTAAAAATTTCATCTTGTGAACTAGAAGCAACATTTAACAGATAAATTATTGTTGTTCTGTTTGTCTTATTTTTATGCATATTGTCTATGAAATAGAGATATTTGCTTATTTAATTTTTTTTAATGGATTGAACCTTTTCAATACATGATTATAAGAGGCATGCAAGGTTGCTTTTGTAGAAAAATATGGCTTGAAGATTGAATCACAACCTTTATTTGATGCTCCTATATGGGTGGAAGATATATGAGGTGTTTCCAATAATAAGGTGTAGGATTTGAGCTGCATGCATATTTATCTAATATATTCATGAGGACTCCTACATCATGCTTTACTTAACAATAAGTGGCCCTTCACAGAGTCTATCCATTGCTTATTCTATTGTCCAAGGAGCTATAGAGATTATGTAGAAGCATATCATGGAGGTTCTGATGAACTCTCAATGTAGAGAGACACTATGATCTCTTATTTCTAGTTTTGATTTTACATCCTTTAAGTAGTTGTCACCTCCTCCACAAAAAGAAACTGAGTTAGATAATCCTCTAATTGATCCTCCATGTGATTGATGTTTGATTATAAACTTATTAAGTATAGTCTTATGTTTGATGCTGGGTACTAACTATAGTTGAATTGTTTGAAATGTTGTATTTGCTTATGGATTGAAACATTGATGGTTGTTAAACTTATATTTTGTGAAACTTTACTTAAATAAGTTTGCTTAAATGTGCTTGCTCAAAAATATTGTTATGTTATTTTGTATTATAAAATATTGGATTATGGCTAATATATTGAAAATTAGGATATGTATAGACTTGCTACTATATTTGCAAAATAGTTTTCTAAATAAAAAATTTATTAAGAGATTTGCAAGAAAAATAAAATGCTAGATAGAAATTTTACCAAGAGATTACCAAAAATTTTGTTAACAAGCCTTAAACCATCATTAAAGGACCGCTCAGGGTTAGCACTAAGGGATCTGTGAGGGGTAACTTCCTCACAAATCATTTAACAAATCAATTTTTAGTGAAAAAAATTTCTCGATGAATCTTTTGGTAATTATCGAGGGATTTTTGAATACATTTTGGTTAGTAAATCCTTTAAAAAATGGTCAATTCTTAGCAAATGGCCTTCAGTTTCACCAAGAAAAATTCTCTCGCTGAAAGTTTTCGATCCTTCGATAATTATCGAGGGATTTTTGAGGGAGACTTTCACCAATATCAAGTATTCTAAGGGACAGATTTTCCTTTAAAATCCTTTAGTGAATCTCTTCACCAAGGGATTTTGTCCCTCACTGAAAGATTGATTTCTAGTAGTGTACCTATGAGGTCTGAATGTGTCAAATGTAGTGGTCCAGAAGATCTTGTTTGGCTCTCTTTAAGAGATAGCTTATACATCTTTTTGTACTAGCATCCAATATAAATAGTGTTAGTATTGAACTTCAGCTTGGAAAGCCCGTTAAGTAGTCCCCTACTTTGCATATCATGAAGTCTATCACAATTCATCTGAGTCAATCTAGCATGCTATAAATCAATTGTATCATATTTAAGAGTCCGATCAACATAAGAATTACCGATAGATATAACATAAAGCATGTTCACTTTCCTATCTTAGGTAATGTGCTCTCCAAAAGGTATAATATTAGCATAAATCTCCACAGTGTCAGGTCCAAATAAAATAAATTAAATATCCTTTATCCATGATTTGTGAAATAGAAATCAAATTTTTCTTCATGTGGGACATATAATAAATATTATTCACGAAAATAGAAGAATTAGTAGATAATGTGAGAGATAAATCACTAACACTTTTAATAGAATAAAGTGAATCATTAATAATAACAATAGCATCAAAATCAGTATAATCATACAAAAAATCAAATATCTCTCTACAACCAGTCAGATGATTAGAACACCCAAAATCAATAATTTAATTATAAGCAAAATTAATATTTGGCACATGAGAAGAAGTAGAAATACATGCATGTTGACTATGTATCAAGATTAGAATCAATAATAGTAGTAGTAAAAACCCAACCATCAATTTTCTCCTCCATACTCTAGTATAGAAGATGTAACATTAGACTGTTGGAGCTTTATCCTGCAATCTTGAATTTTGTAGTCCAATTTTTCACACCCATAATAATTTTTCTTGAATTTATAAATTTTTTTTTGATTAGAAATTTTGTCATTCTCCTATTCTCCAATTGGCCTTTTTCTAAATTTTTAAAATTATTATTTCACTTCTCATTTTTATTTTTACTGTCAGAAAATAAGGCCTTTTTTTTTAAAGGAGATATCGTTAGATCACACATATGAATATTAAGTACTTCTTGATTAATAAATATATTTTCTCACTCTACTAATGTAGGTTGTTGAGTCCATCCAGAGATAGCTAACATACAAGTACTATACTGTTTATTTAAACTATGAACTAATAGTCTACAATGTTTATTTTTATCATAACAAGAATTTGGATCAAGCATACCAAGCTCATCAAATAATTTTTTTTATTTTAGAAAAATATTTGGAGATTATAAGATTATCTTGTTTAAGAGCATCAATCTTATTTTTCAAAAATTGAAGTGAAACCTCATTGGTTTTTTGAGTCCAGGATAACAATAATATTTCATACCATTTTCGACTTCTCTATATCTTGAATATGCTGAAAAGTATATTAATCCATATTCTTTAGAAGAATATGAATTGCGTTTGCAACTTTGGTCTACCATATTTTCCTCACTTTTGCATTGCCCGGAGTTTCTAGTGGCTTCACCATATTTATCTTGTTCACAAAATCTTGCCCAATTAAATAAGATTTGATGCATAACTTCCAAATACATGACGTCCAAAATGCATGACTTCCAAAATGCATGACTTAACATGACTAATGTTGTTCAATATTTTAATCTTAGTAGCTTCAGTCAGGATGATTTAGCTCTTAAATCACCAAAGAAGGGTCCACATGCTTGCACCATCGTACAGTGAATTACTGAAAACTCTTTAACATACTGAGCTACAAATGTATGAATCACCAATCTCCAAACATATGATTTTGATACCATATAGAGCCTTAAACAGATGGATCGTAAATCTCAAATTCTTAGCTCTAATACCATGTAGAATGGTACACTATATGGAGTAGACCAACCATGCTGGCCCGAGATTCAAAACAAATATCAAATAAAACAAAATTTATAGAGAATTGCTAGAAAAAAATAATTGTAGAAAAAAAATTAGTAGAGAAAATAAATTTATTCAAAGAGAATAAAGATCAAAATCTTATAAAGATGCCTCACAAAAGAATCTCCATATGCACAAATAGTTTTTCCTCTTTCTTTCTTCCCACATCCTAAAAGAGATGCCAAATCTCTTTAAATAGACATCATATGGGTGAGAATTTAACTCTTGCCTAAACTCAAAAAATAAAATCTACTAAAACACAAATTTTAATTAAATAGGATAACACGAGATAAAATTTCATTTTAAACAGAATATAAAAAGAATTAATAATAAATAGACTCCTCTTTAAAGTTGGACACAATGATTCTTATCATCTTGTCTTTCTTTCCCTTCCTCCTCATCCCATTTTCCTCTTTATCGACCTTCACGACCCCCTTTCTTCCTCTACAGTGACTTTCTTTACCTCTATCTTTTCTCATCAGCGACCTCTTCTATATGAACGAGATATTTTCGTTTATTAAATGACAAGTTAATATATTTTTGGTAAATGATAGACAGAATCAATTTGGAATATATTGAAAATTTAAAGAGTTAATTTAATACTTTCAAAATCGATGAGGTATAAATGAAATTAGATTAAAACTGAAAGAATACTCTATAATTTATTCATAAAATAAAAATGATAATTCTTCAGTTTATATTATAATAATATAATATTACAAGATAAACTAATTTATATCAGCTAAAACAATAAATGCTGAGATTTAAAATCCAGCGGGTGCACAAATTTAAATCTTAATTGGTTTAGATCATAAAACTTGTGGGGGTGGGCAATGCTGGAACTTCGAAAGTTAGTGGGTTGGCAAGTCTTCGTTTGGTATCCAAATGAGGAACGTCTGGCGTCGGTTCAATGGCATCAGGGATGTCTTCCAGCCAAACCTAGCTGCGACGCTGTGATGACGACTTTCCACGCGTCCAAGCAAGGCTGTAAAGCGACATCCCGAGAGATTCTCGACGCCAGCTCGTGGCTGACATAGCTGTGGTGCTCACCAGGAGGAAAAATTATTGCCTGGACCACACCTCCAGGTAGACCATCCAAATCTCACGGGGAATAACATGCCACGGCCACCCTTGTGTTTCACAAATTTTCTATTGCACGTTATCCACCGAGCACGTTTCTGAGGTATGCACTGGTCAATAATTTCTCCACGACAAGGCCTAAGGGTTGTGTGATGGAAGCATTTCCGATTCCATTCTTCCCCGTTCCGCAGAAGCGGCGCTGGGCATGTGCATACACACACATAGGATGGCTGTCATCACAGGATAGATGATCATAAAACAGTTTATATACGAACGGTGTGCACTACACATATTATTTGATGGTGATCCATCTCAGATAGTGACCATCCATGGATATATGCTACTCTGCGATGCTGTGTGCATCATAGAGGATCCGTGCTTATAGATATATATACACACAGATATACATGTATGTATGTAATGTAGGCTTCTATTGGATCCTATCCAAGTATGGCTAGCTCCATATATCTTCCATTCTGGACATGAGCAATACATTTAAGACATACAAAATAATTTTTAAATTTTATATTTTCTAATTTTTATTTAATTACTTTTTTATCGGATTTGAAGATTTGATCCGAAGAACTTGATGTACATGTATGATAAATGTTAAATTTGATATGACCTAAAGAAATATTGGTGAGATTTTGGTTCAATTTTTTGATTAAGTCCAAATATAGCTTGAAGTATTCACGAAAATATCCAATTTTTCTAAGAAAATGATTTTGTAAGGCAAGTATTCTTCATATTGGCAAAAGCAATTGACTACTTGTTTTGATTGTTGACCGTATATATTGTTTTTGAGGATTATTATGGATCATTTACATGCATCATTCAATGAAAATGTTAATCATTGAATTTGGAAAAATTGGTTCTTCATTTATAATGATTTAGTTGGGAATGGAATTGAAAAATTATGAAAGAGAAATGGAGTTTCTAAAATGAACCATAACCTTTTTTTTTTTTTTTTGTTATGTATTGGAGAGTTAGAGCTAAGTTCATTTTGCAAAACCGGACAATATTCCTAAATTGAAGTCTGAATTTGCAAATCAAACTTTCCCTGTCGCACTATGTTCTTCATACTTATAATATCACCTGCCTATAGCGTGATGATGTGCAAGGAAAGATATTTAAAATTTAAGAAACAAAACGTGCTCTTGAACAGCCATATAAAAATGGTTTTTGTGGTCATAGTCCTTGCACATTGAGTCCAAATAATAGACAGAGTCAGCAACTGGTAATGGTAGGCATCTTGGTAAGTATAAATCTATGGGTCCAAATGTTGATGCAAATTATTGAAACAAAACTTTATCTATTTTATTACAATATTCTTAAAACCTTTTCTTTTTTGAAAAAAATCGTATGCTCTGTGAAGATCGCATGTTGGTGTGCGAGGTGAAAAGATCAGAATATTTGGAAGGCATGTAAAAAATTTGAACAAACTGCAACAATAAACTTTTGGTGCCTATGTCTATCTCACATTATTACAACAAAACGAATTAAAGAAAAGCACCTATTGGAAAACAGAGATGTATTTGGAAACATACAATGATGCAACAACCGATGGGCCATTGAGTTATAATGCAAAGAAATGTCTATACTATCGCTACTATTTTATTTGGAATATTTCACCATCCCATTCTCACTAAACATATGAAGTGCTTTGTCTTTTGGTAAATAAACTGTTTAGAGTTTTTGATCACTATTTAATGGATATAAACCCACCAAAAATGATGGCTGCACATTGAAGAGGTGTCATGCCCCTAATCAAAGATATAACATGACCATGCTATCATGGGATGCTGCTCATGATAATATGAAGCCAAAATTAATTTCCATCAAATAACATACCATATTCGAGCTTAATTTCCATCATTCATTAAGTAATTAAATCCAGACCAATTTAGAGCTTCTAAATCCAAAATTAAATATCAAAAATTATGTCTCAAATTTATAAAATAGTTAACTACAAGTCTCTAATCATTCAATAAATTAAAATTCAGCTATAAAATTTTTAATCTTATTAGTGTGAACTCCAAGTCTGGATCATCTTTCATTCTTAATCTTATTCATCTGTAAAAAAAAAAAAAAAAAAAAAAAAAGATATGAGCTCCACCAGCTCAGTAAGCAAACTTTATATAATTTTATCAGATCAACAATAAGCTTGACATAAGCAATGCATCATTTAAGAAAGTAATAATTATTTCAAATAAGTCATTTCATAATTCGATATAATAGGGCAAGTTATAAAGCCAACCATGCATGCACAAACCTCCATATTTTGTAAACATGTTCTAAGTGTATATATAAATAAAATCATAAATCATTTTATCATTTAACCATATAATAATTAATTATTTCTCTCCATTTAAATGCTAAAGTCATTATTATACTTGTGATAGGATCATAATCGAAAAAATACTAACTATTATTATCTGCTAGTAGGATCGTGTGTCAACTATTGTTACCTACTGGCAAGGTCGTATGTTAAGTATTATTATATGCTGGCAGGGTCATATGGATGCTACCTTTGATTGTCGAGATCTTTTCCATTTTTAGGGGCTACACATAACAATTGAAAGACTTTTCCCATATTTCTTGAACCAAGTATTCTTAAATTATATTTCACTAAATTATATTTTCTTGAATCATGCATAAATAAGGCATTACATAATTTTACGGAGTTTATAATCCATAAAAAATTTTAATAGTAAAACAATCATATAATCATTCTTTTCTACAAAAAAATATAACTTTCATAAATATATATAGAGTTCATATTTTATAAATGAGCCATTAGTGTTAAAATATTTATGAAACCATTATTTCATGATAAGTCATGAGTTTCATAGTATCATATGCTCAATCATTATTTTTCTATATAGAATAATTTTTTTTATGGTAGATAACTGATAATTCAGGAAGAAGTAAAAAGTGCCCAAGTTACTTACCTCTTCTATTTTGAACCTTCAAAGTTCAACCATGCAAATCTTCTGGACCTATTCAAATCTGTTAAAACCCATCACAAAAAACTTTGAAACCCAAAAGAATTGAGAATGAGAAAAATGATTGTATTTAGGGCATTGCAAGGGATACAAATTCACATTTGAGCCGAGGCGGAGGAAGGACAAGGTCCACAATTTGGCAATACCCAACTAATCGGATCGGTCTGAATCATGATTAGTTATGGTTTAGGTGCTCAACTTTAAGTGTAACTAAATTCTAGAGGTTTCTGGTAGAAGCCGAGAAGGGGTCGGTATGTCGCTTGGCATCCGAGAAAATTCAAGGCCTTCTCACTAAAGCCACTTTAGATCCATAGCAAAGGAAGATAGGACTTTTTTTCTAACTCTCTAGGTTTACTTAGATAGAGAAAGAGCAAGAAATGAGAGACACATATGAGAGAGACATGTCCTCTTCTTTCTTCTTCTTCTTTCCTTTTTCCCTTTGTTTTCTCTTTTGACTTAACAGGGAGGAAGCATGGGAGTTGGAGGTCTGGTAGTGGGAGGCAATGCATGACCAACGGTGGGAAATAGTGGATGGCCAATGGTGAGGATCAAGCAGTAGAATATGAAAGGAGGACTCAAAAAAATAAATTGCTGAGTGACCTTTTGTGGTTTTAGTCATTGGCTGGTCACTAGAGATCATGGCGCTGCCATAGAGGAAATAGGAAGGTTCAGGAGCTTGGCCGGAGGCTCATCAATGGAGAGCAATGTTGATGATGGCCCAGAAAAGGAAAAAGAACTTGACCAAAAATAGGAGATGAAGCCTAGCTCTCCTTTCAATGTTCTCTAGTGAAATTAGTGGCCGCAGTTAGACTTGTTTATTGGGTCAGCCGGGTTGAATCCATGCTGAGCTCAACCTAAGGGAAGACGGTGAATCTTCTAGGCTCAAGTCTGGCCCGGCTTGATCTTAGGCCTCCTTTTAGGCCTGAGCTCACTATATACCGGACTTTAGACTTTCAGATCAGGCCTCAAACTTTTTTTTTTTCATTTAGTTTGTTGGAATAACAAAAAACTTTGGCCAATAGCTTTTGTATTAGCCTAACATTCTTCTCTTTGTTTTGTTGTTTGGGCCATTATGTCTTCTATATTTTTATATCTTTATTTTATGTGTTGGCTACTGCTACTATTTTGACCATGATGTAGTAGCTATCCACTATATTTTTCATCCATCTCTACTTTGGCAATAAGAAAATAAGAGTGGAGAATGGTGCTATAGGTTCCTTACTCATTAAACATTCACAAACTTCAACTAATGTAGTTCTTCTATGCACTATTTGCATATGATCAATCAGAATTGAGAAATAATTACTTACTTTGACTGTATATTATTTTCGGCCCACTTTTTGTATAAGGGTATGTAGCTCTTCTGCCTTACTATATTGGAATTAGAAAAAAATTTCTAAATAAAATATAAGAAGAAATAATTAAGCTACATAAGAAAAATAATCAAACAAAGTGCCAACTATGCAAGGACTAAAAATAAAATTATAATCAAAATATCAAGTTCTAAGTTGCACTAATTTTGAACATTAAAATGATCAAACTTATAGAACTAAATGAAAAGGAAATAAGTATGGGACAATATTCTTATAAATACTCTGCAATATATCAAGGACATACTATAGAATGTAGAATAATTATACTACCAATATAAATCACATCTTTCTCATCTTTTTTTTTATACTATCTGAAATTTAATGCCTGCAGATCTCAAATATAAAACAAATTAGATAAATTCAAATCATCTAAGCAAACATCAAGAGATTCAATATTACAAGAAAGAAATTTTTTGATAGAAAAAAAATATTTTTGCCAAGCAAATAGAAAATAAAATCAACAAAATTACCTAAAGAATATTACCACCATCATCTTTCTCCTCATCAACCTTATCATAAGTTGACCTAGATGATCCATCATCCAATGAGAATAGAGTCGGATTCCATCAGTACTTCCAAATGTACCCAATCCCCATTCATGCGCTCATCAATCAAAGCAACAAAAGATGAATAAGTAGTCCATAATATAAGAGTATAAGTAATAAGAAAATTAAATAGTATGCAAAAATAATTATTCGAGAAAAAACCTCTAACATGTTTCCAATCTTCAAGACAAATTAAAGCTTGAACTCTCTTTGATTTATGTGAGCTTCTCTAAGGATTTATCACTTTTTTTCTTCTACTAAAAGGTTGATTATGATGCAATTATAGAGATTGGGATAGACAAAAGATCAAGGGCCATAAATCCAAGCTCTGGATAACTTGGTAAATTAATTTTTATACCAATAGACTAAAACATCAATTTTACCATGCATATCATATTCACTATGTTCTTCCAAATACATATCTAGTTGAGACTTTTGAGATTGAGGATCAAATAGTTGGATCTTAGATTATTTGTAATCACTAAAGTCAACATCATTATCATGAATTCCAATTGAAAAACTAGAACCAATTGCAGATCCAATACCAGATAAAGTGGTGGGAGCATTTCTTCTATACTCATTAAACAAATTATAAAGGATTGCTACAATCTTTTTTATATACACTTCAGCACTCTTATTATAAAGCTTAGTGAAATAATAGCTTACAAAATGTATCTTATATCGGAGATCCAATATTGCCTCGCACAAGACAAAATCAAATTATATTCAGTCCAATACTTATCAAATTTTCAAAACATATCATTAATCATATTAGACATGAAACTATATGGATCTTTTTTAATTTTTAATGAATGAGTATGAATCTTCTACACCTCTTTGAAGTGAATGTTAGAAGTTTGGTATTTAATACCAAAAAATATGCATGTTACTTCATAAAATACTTTTAAGAATCTATAAAGTATGCTTTTTTTTTTTCATTCCTCTTTAGAAAGTGTAAACTTAAGATTTTTATCTCTTTGTGTCCAATGCTATAATACATTCTTAAATAAAGTATATGATCAAGCATCAAATATATCAAATTCCATCTCACATCGATATCATCATGCAATTTCTTCTCTATATCCAATTGGAAACTCTTAGTAGCAATTTAATAGAACTTCTATTCTCGATGAACAAATTTTTTAATATACTTGATTCTATTGCGAATTTTAGTAGTTACATCTTCAATACTATTTAAATTATATTGCACAATGAATATGGCCACAACAACAAATTTGAAAAAATTACTATCACATAGTAAAAAAATTTTTACAAGAAATCGATATTTGAGAAAATTAGTCATAGAATTATTATAAGATGCATTGTCCAATGTGATACTAAAATTATATTATCTATTTCTTATTGAGCCAAGCACAACTCTAACTCATCTATTATAGATTGCTCACCAAAAGGGGTTAAGGCCTTAAAATTCATAATTCTTTTTTGCAACTTCTAATCAATATCAATCTAATGAACGGTAATACAAATATATTTATCAATTGTGTGCTCAGATTTTTAATTATCAAAAGTCAAATAAATTCTACCAGAAGCTTTCATCAACTCTTTTGTACAAGTTCTCTCTCCTTCACATAATAGGAGAATAAATCTCTTTTTACAATATGCTTACTTATATTTTTAAACATTAGATAGTTCACAGATATAAAGTACCTAAAGGCAGGCTATTCTACAATGGTAAAAGGATATTTTCCAGCAACTCAAAAAATGGTAAGTGATTTACGAGACTTATTATGATCAAACTTATAAACTTTTATGGACGTGCTTTTATCAGTGAAGGTATGATCTTTAAACATATATTGCCTAATATCTTCATTCCTCTTTTTAGAATATTTTATATGAGGCAACAAATGAGAAGTTCTTTTGTTAGAACTAGCTATAAATAGCATCTTACGATACTTGTATTTGGCCCTCACTTCATCACTTTCTGTAATCCTCTCCATGTCATCCCATACTTTAGAATTTAATTTTTGATACTTAGGATTGTTGTACTCATTATATCCATCTTATACATCCGTACTAATTAATGCACTAGCATTAGCCATTGATGTTTGAAGTTCTGTATTGTACGATATTTAAAAATTAGTAAGAAACCTAATAAAGTGGAAGAAGAAATAGCTCCTAGAATTTTGCAAAAATAGTTAGGTAACTTTACTTCCTAATAGTTTTATACTATCTTCAAATCAATGTTACCCGTCATCATTGTATCCTGATAAGAGTTGGAAAGTAAGGCAAGAGCAAAATGAAGACTCAAAAAATGCATTATCTATTCTAAAAAAAATCATTGAAATCATCCAATTCAAAATCTTCTTCATAGTCTCAAAAATTTTATAATAATTGAAGTGAGCCACACAATTTGACAAGCAAAGCTCTATAATAGTCCAAGAAACAAAAAAATCTAAATTTTTATGAAAAATAAATGACCTTTAGTATGTCACATATAAATCGAATTACCACTAGAACATTCAAAGTGGTGGTTCAACAAAATAATTTTATATCCAAATCTCAAAAATCAATGTTTCCATAATATGAGGTTCAATTAGAGATGATTGAAATAATTTGCATAAGAGATCATGACTCAAATAGTTATTTGAAAATTTAAGCCAAAGTAAACAATTCAATATGGAAAATACTAAATGTCAAAATCTTCTAACAACAAAGAAGATAAAGTAGGATGAAAAGCACATTTTATATTTTCAAAATGCTTTCATACTTCCCATAGTCTCACATTTTGTTTCTTCCAAGGTTCACTTATACCCTCAAGATCACTTATATCCTCATTACTAATGCAACAAAGTTTGGATGACTTTACTCATATTCATGTTTTATATTCATATATTCTCGAATAGGCATTTCAAAATGAGTGCCCTATTTTTAATGTGAAAAACTAACACAAAATGCGAGTGAATTAAAGGGTTTGGATGTTCGGAATGATTCACTCGCCAATGGCTCGGGGTTTAAAATCAATGTCCCATGTTAATCTCCTTAAATATAAAAAAAAAGGTTCTAGACTTGTCCATCAGCTGGTTAACTGGCACATGATATTCCAGACAGATTATGAAGAGCAATATTAATGACTGTGATCAAAATAATTCATCTTGCTTACCTAATAGAGCCAACATCACTAGTTCACCACCGGGTGAGAGAAGGCGGGGAGGATGCCGAGGCCAGAGAGGTGGAGCGGAGGTGGGAAGAAGAGGGGAGGATGGCCAATGTGACCTCTAAAGACTCAGGAGGCACGGAGGCATGGAGGCCCAACGGCGAGGAGGAAAAGCCCTAGCCCTAGCTTAGTCGGGAAGAGTCAAGCACATCAAGAAAGATGGGATGATTGAGGAGGAGATGTGGAGGTTGGAGGAGGGGAGCTACCGAGCATGTCAAGGAGAACACATTTGATGGGAAAGTGGTGAAATGGAGAAGCAGCCCTAGATGTTTCACGATGGAATCAGGGATGGATGCGGGGAGGTGGTGCTTGGGCATGAGGTAGTAGTCGAGAGAGTGATGATGATGGTGCAGGGCTCGGTGACAAGGCAGAGGTAGCAATTGAGGAAGTTGGATCAGGTGCAGAAGGCGATGCAAAATTTGCCTCCATGGAAGTAGTAGAAGACCAGGCGCTTGGGATTGTCAGTGGCGAGGTTTGTAGAGGCAAAGGTGAAGGTTGTGGATGGTGTCGAACTAGGTATCCTTCCAGTCTTCCATTCAATGGTGCCATCGTCGTGGATGGAGATGGGGTAGGTGGAGTTGGGGGATCTAGGACTAGGGTTGGGACTTGAGAGTTAGGAAGAAGAGGAATAAGAATAGGATATTTAGATTAGACTGAGAGGGATGCGGATGCAGGCTGGGTTAACATAAATCTGAGCTAGGTCATTTGAAAATTTGGACTCAATTTTTAAACCTGGTCCGACCTGTCGGGCTGAAAATCATTGTCCAAGCCCATTTTAAGAGGGCTTGGCTCGCGTAGGTCAGATGGGTTGCCCTAATTTTGAGCAGATCTATCGGACGATGAGGAAATAGAAAGGAGGTGAGATTGAGGCCTTAGCTTTGGGGCATTTCTGGCTCTGATTTTCAACAACTACAAAGCTAGATAGATCAGCAAAAATAAGGTGAAAGGGAGGGAATGAGATCCAATGATTGCCAATGGAGGGTCATAACGGGATGAGTTTCAATTTATAGAAGAGTTCTTAGGGTTTTGGCAGCTTTGGTGTTTGTTTTCTTATCAGACTTGATAGGAAAGAAGACTCCCATCGGGAGTCTTCCTCCAAATTTAGTTTGTTTTTTTTTGGTTTGGTGGGGACATAGGTTAGTGATGGTCTAGTCCAATGGAATAGCCATCACAAGAGGAGCATGAATCCTCTATTGTTGAAAATATTATTTCTTAGGGACACAAGTAGGGGTGGTAATTCATTTCACCTCATTTAGTATCCGATCCGACCCGAACTTAATGGAACATGTTTTGCTCGATCTGTAGGGAATTTGGAGTAAGTGAGGATAATGATGAAATTCGTCCCAAATCAATCTGAATTTATAATCTTATCATATGAAATTTTATGTACGATGATGTGAAAGGTTATATTTTGCCTTCAACTCAACCTAGCTCATTTATTGGCAGAGGTTACATTATCAAAAGCTTAAATCAGCACATGTTGCGTGAATTTATTACGTGATTAAGATATTTTAAAAAAAAAATCACCCTGCTCAGTCATTGCTTAGTTTATCAGTTCCCCAAGGTAGTCAATAATTAATTGGACATTAACGAAGCAACGACCACCAAACCAATGATCGATTGCCATTTAAAACTGGTAGATTGATCGATTCCCGCACGACTTTTAGTTTCACACTAGTTTAGTGTTGTGGATCATTAACCAAAGACGTGCATCTGCAATCAACTTAGATGGCTACATGGCAAGTTGGCAAGGCGACAATTTGTCCGGGGCCATCCACATGATTAAAAAGTGTACCCCACCCCAGCCACCCCCGACCACGTCCTGCTCACGTGCTCCACCTGCACCTTCGTACTGGTTTCTGCTGCACGGGGCGGGGAGAGCGACTTTGGACTTTGGGAGGCAGTGGCGTCAGCACCAAGTTCGACGGAGGATGTCACCATTTGGACGTCACCAACGCCAGCGCAGCATCACATGGCGCCTTACGTTGGCCTCGCCGCTTTATGCGGCCTTTTTAGTAGAAGAAGAAGCGAAGAGCCTAAGCCCATCAAACGGCGAGCGAGCGTGTGAGAGAGAGACAGTCCCTGCTACCAACCAAACACCTTTGGAATGGAAACAGTGGGGAACAATAAACGGGAATGTAGCGCCTCTGACGATGAGGAAAGGCCGAAGAGGCCAAGGGAGGAGGAAGGCGATGATCGAAAGGTGACGGATGAGGAGGTGGAGGAGTTCTACGCCATCCTCCGTCGGATTCGAGAAGCTTCCAGAGGTTTCGCCGTTAGAAACGGCAACCGAGGAGGTGGAGGTGGAGGACGAGGTGGTGCTGCTAGTTGGATACCGGCGTTTAGGTTGGAGGACTTCGAGGAGAGTGGCGCCGTTAAAGTTAACGGGACGGAGACACCGACGAACGAGGCGGAGACCAGTGGGAAGAGAGAAGGAGGTGGACGCAGGTGGCGGAGGGGGAGGGAGTGGCGGAGGACGACGGGAGGGGCCTCGACTCGAACGCGGAGGCGGATACCCAAGGCGGAGGCCGCTTAAAACGCGAACCGGGAGGTGATGCTACCGCACCACTTGCGCCTTTGAGCTCGTGAGGAAGTTGCCATCATTTTATCTCTCTTTCTCCACGTGTGAATCGCTCTACATTTCCGTATGGGAAGTAAAAAAAAAACAAAGGGAGAGAGTTTCCTGGAATAAGATCTTTACATCTGTATGAATTTTATGATCTCATGGCAGACTTTCTTTCTGGGGACGGGGTTGTATCTTTCGTGTGAGAGAATCATTGGATCATAAATCACACAGCTTTCAAAGCACTCCGAATTTTCTCCATTTATCTGCTTGCACAGATCTTACTGTAATTATTGCGCGATCAAAATGGAGTGTGTGGCAAAAAAAGGGTGAATCATTCTTTTGCGCAAAAGATTCTTTTGTGCAAAATATATATACAACCTGAACTGTAGGTTGCTCTAAATTGTGCATCTCTTCATTAAAACTATGTTTTGGTTGATGAAAGCTTAGAGATGAGATCATGTATTTTTTGGGAAGTTTTTGTGGGTTTTAATTCTGTCCCAAATGGTAAATTGCCAAGGAAAGATAAATCTGTATGATAGAGTCAAGAGAGCTTGCCACACATCTCTAACTAGGGTATAAATGGGGTCAACATTTTTTGACATATTGAGTACTGAGGCCAATTTCTCTCTACCATCGCATGGAACAATTAATGCACATCCAATAAATACTTCAAATGGAAAACTTAGTCATACAATAATATTTAATTCTAAAGAGGAAAGTTAACATATTAACCAATTGCTCAAGCATGAGTTTTATCATAAAATACTTGTAACATATTATATATCTACAGTCATATTTTACAATTAATCCGATCTATTCCTTTGTTATATATATATATATATATATATATATATATATATATATATATATATATATATATATATATATATATATATATATATATATATATTAAGTGAAAGGGAAGTGAAATGTATGTGACCCGCCTTTTATTACTAAAAATTATTTACATAGGAGAGAGTAGAGCAAAACGAAGTACAAGAAAACAAATTAAAAATCTGTAAAATGATAAGAGCAACGATTGACCACAAGGACTTGGAAAACGAGGATGGAGTAGAGGTCACTTACAGTAAAAACTATGATAGGCACTCTTTAATTGATACTCGCAGCTCCGGAGACTACAGTAAGAGATATATAGCAATCTTTTCAGAAAATTTCAAAGGATTTCATGCTCTGCCTAATTAGCCTTGGTACATAGATTCTTCCATAGATAGTAATCTGATAGAATTTTTTATAAAATAGAGAAGAATTTGAAGGTTTATTTAAGAAGATCCTACTATTCCTTTCCTTCTAAACCTCCCAATAATAGACAACTATCAGTTGGTCAGCACATCTCTTCAAAAGTGTAGAGAACTTTCTTCTTCTTCAACATGTCCAAAGCTGATTAAAAGAAGAAGGTCATTCTCTGATTGTCAGTTGAATTTTCAAGATATTCATCAGGTTTCTTGCAAATGGGCATTTGAGAAAGAGGTGCGAGACTGTTTCTTCATTTGCACCACAAAGAGAACATTGTGTGCTAATCATCCACCCCTTCTTAGCAAGATTGGTTCCTGTGTAAATTTTATTCTTCATAGTCAACCACAAAAACATCTTAACTTTCATTGGGATTGCAGCCTTCTAAATTACTTTGTGATAAGGATACATTAGTCCCCCATTATTTAATAAGTTGTAAAGGGACTCAACAGTGAATAAATCAGATTGTAAAAGCTTTCATGTTGGCATGTCTCCAAGTCTAGATAGTCTGATATTATAAAAGATAGCATTCAAGGCATCAAGCTGGTTTGTTTGCTCCAAAGTAAGAGACCTTCTAACCTAAATTTTTCAAGCAATAAGTCTAATTGACCATTGCGATTTTATAATATAGTTTTTTTGCATAGAGATCCAAAAATAAGTCCGCCGAGGGGATAGGCTCAGCCCAACAGTCTCTTCAAAATCTAATCTTTGCATCATCACCAAATTTGAATGAAATATAGTTTCAAAAAGTGCTCAAGTGCTTGTTCACATCTTTCTAAATTTATGAGAATCCAGAGTAGTTTCTTACAACACGCATGTCAAGCCTACATCTCAAGTAATATGCTGACTTAACTTGATGTCGCCATGGGTTTGATGAACCATATATGAATTTTCATGCCCACTTGGATAGCAAAGCAATTTGAAAAATAAAATAAAATAAAATAAAATAAAAAAAAATAACAGTAATATCACATCTTATTCGGTGCCTCTTTAATTTGCTTGTTATAACCAAATGATGTATCGGGCACAACTAATTGAATCACTATAGTCACAAGCAATTTACTTCTAATGAAAAATAGATATTATCAATAATATTCAAAGTTAATATTTTAAGAAAGTGTATTAATTTGTTTACCCATACAATAATAGAATAATAGAGAGACAACAAAACTTGAACACCAAAATTCATATAATAAATTTTGTAATAATAAAGAAATCTTGCAAAACTTGAAGATAATTTAGTTTTTAAAAACCTTATTTTGATAGTTTCATGCTTAATGGATTCTAGAAGAGCATCAAATATGGCTGATGGTAGAAGAGAGATCTTTTGGAATTTATAGCATCAAATATGGTTGATGGTAGAAGAGAGATCTTTTGGAATTTATAACTTTGCATTATTTTTCTTTTAAAGCACTATCGAGGATGATGCAGTCACCATCTTTTTTTCTTTGTGACTAATAATGCTTTTCCTTTTTCTTCCACTCAAATGGAAGAAGTAAAAGAATTCAAAGTTTTTAGATTAATGATTTGTTATAGGATTTATAGGTTTGTGACCTTTTTTAATTATAGTATGCTTGTTGAGATAAACTAAATCATGTGTAGCTAATTTCACACACCATCAAAAAATTATATATAATTTTGGTGTGCCCTCAATAATTAAATATTTTATTGATGAATTTTTTGAAAAGAAATACTAAATCTTAGTAAGACAAGATTCAAGTTCCAAAAAAAAAAAAAAGGAACTAGGAATTGTTGCAGAGGCATTGGTGGTACACCCTAAGTATTTGAACATTTTAACAAGGGAAATTGGTGGACCTTTCCTCCCATTCTCTAAAGAAAAGAATGTCCATATCTGTAGTAAAAGATGATATTAATATTGATGGTATTTGAAAGTGAGAGTAATTGTTGATTTTTCCTCTGTTTCTATCAAAAATGTTCCACGTTTGCAATAGAGTATGATTTTAGTTACATTGTAATTAGATGGTGGACCTTTCCTTCCTTTCTCCTTAAATTAAGAAATTCTATGCATATAATGGAGGATGATATTAGTTACATCATAATTTTATGATAATTCTTTGCAGATTGGCTTAATTGTTATAATCCTTAGTTAGGAATGACTTGTCCTACTAACTTGTTTGGAGTTTTTTCTTTTCTTTTCTTTCTTTTTTTTTTGGTTGGAGGGGAAGCGGGCTGGGGCTTGAAGCTAATATTTTCTAGTCATAATGTGGGAATTATATTGGGAACTTTGAAAGCAAAGTATATGAATATTATGAAAAAGCATTTCATAACTTGGTGCTGCCAAAAGTACGATCCAATATTCCCAAGTCTTTTGAACCGCATTGGTGACCTTTTCCTTTCTGACAAAAAAGTGAAGATTCTAATATGTCACTATGGCATTTCACATTCTTTCGGAATCTATCTTCTCTCTTTCCTCATCATCCTCATGTGAAAAATTAATTATGAATGTTCATTATGTTTCCACAAAAGAGCAACTATTAATACAATAATATACATTGTTATGTATAAGCTATAATTACTTCATAACTGAATAGAAAAACTATTTAATGAATAAAAAGGATCAAAAAATATTTTTAAAATGAATAACCTGTGAAACATTGAACGAATGTCCAGTAATTCTGGTAGGCGTCAGGTAAACAGATATTTTTATTCATACAATTCATGACTATGCTACGTTAGTTCGTAAACTATTTGTAAATTCGTGGATTTTGATAATAAACTACGAATTATTCAACTGCTCAAGGATAAGTACACTCGCTAGGAATACGTATGAACAACGTCAGCTTGTTATCTTATTTATATTTATCTCATTTAAGAAATTTTTTCTCATAAAAAATATGATAAATATTTTGAACCATAGACAAGCAAGAGCAACACGTCAAGGGACTGTCGCTTTGCTATCGTACTTATCATAATCTTCTACCTTAATGTCGTGTCATGTCAAGTGCCAAAGTCTTTTGAAAATATCGTAAAGCAAAAGGAGTAGCACGTGAGACAATATCCTCTCCTTTCTTAATGCGCAAGCGAGGACTAATTATTGCTTGGACTGGATCCCACGGACCACACCAAATCCCATGGTGGACAACACTCCACATTGCCCCTCGTATTTCATTCCATATATATATGCTTCGAGATTTATTCCATCCACTTGGACATGATCGATACAATAATTTCGCATAAGCTAGATACCGAGGGCCCAATGATTTAATTATTACTTAGATCATGTCGAATGGACCATACCAAATCCCATGGTGGGTAACACACAGCATTATCTCTTATATTTCATCAATTTTTAATTATATATGCATTATCCATCATATATATGCTTCGAGATTTATCCTCGTTCATTTTGCTTTTGTCCCCACAATAATTTTTTCGTCCAATGAGACCAGGCCTTCAATGAGGCACATCCAAAGCCTGGGAACATTCCCCGTGGACCACATAGCACTTACATTGGTCAATAAACAAAAATATAATATACATCACAACTAACCCAGTTGCGTTCTATGCATCGGAACCAAGTTACACGGGTGCATGCAAA
Source organism: Elaeis guineensis (assembly GCF_000442705.2). Classification (NCBI taxonomy): domain Eukaryota; kingdom Viridiplantae; phylum Streptophyta; class Magnoliopsida; order Arecales; family Arecaceae; genus Elaeis; species Elaeis guineensis. The sequence goes on along the minus strand of NC_025998.2, from coordinate 20,126,729 downwards.
CCACTGAAGAAATGTTGGGTATCTTTGTGATAAGTTTCTTTCATGACATGAGAGCCAGTGGTATGTTTGTGATAAGTTTCTTTCATGACATGAAAGGCAGTGATCTACCACGAAACAAATGTATTTCTACAACCCTCTCATTTAGCCCGGATTCCGGAAGCCAATGATCCATCACGTCGTGGAAAGATGCCCATGGATCATGCTTTGCGTGCGATAAGCTTGTCGCGACCCAGCCCGACACCCGTCTATTTGCGGGTTCCATCTACCTCAGCAGCCCGCTGGGTGATTTATGTGATGGAAGAAAGAGACCATCTTCCAACGTGGCGGGCCCCGGATTCCACAAGAAGTCTAGATTTTTTTTACGCGCACCGTATCGTGTCAATGGATCTGACACGTGCTTTTTGGTCCTCTTGTAGTCGTCCAGCTTTCCAGCATACTTTGTCTTGCGAATCTGAGATGAAGCTTTGTTGGCAAGGGAAGTGGGCTCTAGGAACCGAAGAAAGAACCGTTATTAAGAAATGGAACAAGCTTGTGTTGTTCGGAAACTGGTGGTGCAAACTGGGTTTTTCTTGGTGACTCTTTTTTTTTTTTTTTTTTGATACAAATGATTACGCTTAACATCATATAAAGTTAAAAAATAAAAGATTCTATAAAACTCACAAATAAGTTTGATCTTATCATCAAATTCAATCTTTTTCAATGTGCTCAGCAATATAAGTTACGATCCAATCTGCAACGTTATTTATTTTCTAGAAGACATGTCGAACAGAAACTATGATGGAATTATGAAGGGAGGTTTAAATATTATGGAGGGATGGATGGACCTCTAGTTGCTTTATGTCATCTCGAATCTAATCAATAACGGTCACAGAATCTCTTTCAATGAGAATCATCTCTATCTGCGCTCCTATCTAGCATAGAGAATACTCATTCGAGCGGCATGAAGCTCAGCTTCCGAGATAGAAGAGTCAAAGAGATGGAGTCTTTCGCTGCCAACAATCTGGCATTAGGACCCCGAATGACAAAACCAATACTATTCTAGTCATTTCTGACGCTGCCATCAAAATTAACCTTGATAAATTTCGAAGTAGAGATTTCTAAGATATGAAAATAACTCTCCAAGTCGTTGCGGGAGCGCATGCGAGTCTTAAAAATCGAAGGCATCAAGGGATAGGTCGGCAACGTTGAAGCGACTATACTTCGCAGCTAAGAACATGATTTTTTCCGGCATCCGATGCACAAGTATCATCGTGGTTTTGAAAATTAGATTATTTTTAGAGAGCCAAATTTGATAGGTGATATATGCCATCTTGTCTCTCAGGTATAGATAGCTTTCTCAGTCATACTTTGATGGATCTATCTAAAAAAAAATCAGCTAGGGACTGCTGTTTATTTTTCAAAACTGACCTCACATCTTCTAAATTAATCCGATCCTGAGGCACTATAGAAAGGTATGCTCTACTAATTCATCCTCCAGATTAGATAAAAAAATGAGAAGTTTCATTATTTTATCTCTGAACATTACATGCGTTGAAAGTCGGTCTCAAATATATTTTTTAAAAAAAAATTATATTAAAATGAGCAGCATTCCACAAACCTAAACAGTTCCGATCCTCCCATCTAACATGGGTCTGCAAATTTAGATCAGAGCTCTCCCGGCAATCTTAGAGCAACATGACCGGTCTCATATCTTCACGTACTGATATCGGACCGATCCCATATCTTCACGATCTGACATCGATTGATAAAAATAGAAATGGCAAGAATTCGATCGACAAGTGGACCCCAACGAGACGGGTGACAACCTGCAAGGGATAGGGATGAGAAGCAGCCCAGGGAGACCTTGCCCTGCTCCGGTCGTTGCTTTGGTATTTTCCACCAGTTGGGCCGCAAGGCATCTGACATGACGTTAAAGAGCGGACGTCATAAAAGCCGCGCATAACACGATACGAAAACCAGGCATACGTGCAGGTGGGCAATCAAATCATCAACGAGTTTTCTTATTCACATCCAATCAGGGAAGTAACTCCCTCAGATTGCTTTGATAAAATAAAAATAAAAAAATTAGTAAAAATAGAATCAAGATACCCTATTCTTATTCGTATATAACAAATTGTTAGAGCTTTATTATTTGTCTCACTTATTGTTTGAATTGTATTCCAACATTATCTTTACTTCTTATTTCAATACTAATTAAAATAATATATTTCTTAATGTTATACATTTTAATTATATTAAATTTTAGACTTAATATATTTAAATTTATATTTTAATTATAATTAGATATTAATATTTTTATCTTTTAGCAGGATACATTAATATTCTTATTTTGCATTGGGCGAAAGATTGTGATTTTATTAGATAGAAAAAAAAAAGTTACATAAATTAGAATTGGAGAGAAATACTTTTAGTGAGGTAAAAAGCATCTTGCTGAAATTTAGATCACGGTCGGAGAGATTGGAGCGGTGGTGCATTCTCATAGAAGATAAATCTGCAAGCAAGTCCTAACCAAAGTTGACTTCGATGGAGATCCAATGATGCTCAAGTCAGATAACAGTGAAAATAAGTGGGAAAGAGTATAGAGAGATTGCTCACACACACCTTGGGGGTCCGTCGAATGTCTTTTTGTAGATGAAAGTTGAAAAATCGTTTTGAAAAGTTACGTGGCCAATTCAAGCACGGTGTAATGAGATTTTCGATCGAGATTTATGAGATTGTTATTGCACCTATTTTTTTTATTTTAGAGTTGGTTAAATATCGCAGATACTTTTAAATTTTGAAATAAGGATACTGACGAGATCGGCACTAGTGGGATTGGACGAATTCCTTGGAGGGTGAAACAGGTTCTCGACTGGAGTTAGGGATCAGCTAGTTCAGATGTTCGGCCACCTGTAGGTGTTGGATAGATGATGAATGTTGATTACTAAAAAAACTGAGATAGGCATGAGGTCTAAGTCAAGATAAGGTCAGAGTTGGAATAAAGCCGAAGCTAGGATCGGCTAATACCAGATGTTTAGCTTAAGCGGGAGTACCAGAAGCCAGGGATCGTCAGAAGCTGAAGCTAGATTCAGGTTACATCACCTGCCTCTCTGCTAATTCATGTCTTCGGCCCAAGAGATGAATATCCCCCTAACACATGCCTCCCTATTTTCGAGTTCGATTTTGATGAAGAGAGTACTCGAGTCTTGATTTATCGAAGACATGCTGCTCGCTGCCTTCTTCACAGAAATGGCGCTTATGATTCTTGGGTGGATCAAATAGTCACGTCAGCCTGTAATTATGACCAAGGAGCAGTCAACAGGATTAAAAAAATGGCACACCTTGTTTCTCGCATAAACCATTAATGAGTCGACTGATGCCTCTCTATTGCTGATGAGGTTATGCCATATGTCAATTATCCATAGCTGGGTAAGATTTGATAACCGGACGGTTCCAATTTTCTACGTCTATAAACGGAGACGGTGTCCTCTGCCTTCTTTTCGTATATTTCCAAACTCTTCTTCTTCCCTTCCAGTTGTCTTCTCTGTTTCAAGATTTTTTTGATCGTCGATAACTTTCTTTGGGATCATCACCCTTATCTCTTATGGAATCACCATCTTCTGCTCCTATATTGCATCACTGCAGGTTGGTTTCCTTCTTTTTTTTGCTTTTTTTTTTTCATTTCTTTAGTTTGATCGTCTTTTTCTTTTATCCTCTGTGCCTCTAATGGCGGGTTTCGAGAGCCATAGTGAGAACTAATCTTTTGAATCATCTTCCTCTTTAGAAGAAGCTTCTATTGGTGCAGGTGAGGGGCATAGTGTTGCACCTTCCTTCATTCCTATCATGATTAGGTTTAAATTAGACACAGAAGATTTGAATCGTATCCGCATCCAATATGAAATCCCAATTGCCTTTGAATTAGAATCCCCTGGATCGAGTGATAGAGTTAGCAGTCTCCCTTATAGTAGGATAAGTTTGTATGAAGAAGCTTTCAAAGCTAGACTTAGACTTCCTATCCTTCTCTTCATCATCGAGCTCTTTCATTTTTTTGATCTCTCTTTTTACTTTGTCATCCCTAACTCCTTCTGTTTCATCATCGACTTTTTTGTTCTCTGTTTCAAAGTCAGAGTCCAACCTTTTCTTTCTTTTTTTCGATCCTTCTACATCATGAAAAGATGTACTGATGATTGGTAGTATCTATCCCCCAAAGGGTGTCTCTGCTTTGATAAGGGGGCTCCTTGATGCCTCCACATTTGGATTTGTTCATGGCTTTGAAAACTGCAAAGCCTGCATAAAACACCTGATGCTGCAGCTAGACTTGCATTGCCTCCACCCTGAAAACAGCGATGAGGAAGTGGGGACATTTTCTTCGGATGAGAATTAGACCCTTCTTGTCCTGGATCTTGATCTTGGAGCTGTCGAGGCGCTGTTGGTTTGGAGGAGCACTTTCTTTTCTCTTCTCTTTTTTTTTTTTTTGTGCATGTGTGTGTGATGCTTTCATAGTGTCATTTTTTGTAAATATTGGAAGAAATGAAAGTAAGTTTTTATACATACCTTTCTTATGCTTCCTTTTTCTTTCCTTCACTTTTCTTTTTCATTGGATTAGGTGTCTTCGTGATGTTTTAACTAGTTAGTCTTCAGAGGGTGCTCATATTAAAATCATATTTTCATCGAAAAGAAAAGAAGAATAACAATGCTCTTAGGAAAAGTATTGTACTCAATAAGAATCAATACATCACCGATAGTATATTCGCAAGTTTTTAGAATTTCATGGCCCAGAAAAAGGCATTCCATCGAGCTACTTAAGGCGATAAGTCTCAGGTCTGATGACTTCATCCACTTGATAAGGACCTTTCCAATTAGGACTCAACTTTTCATGTTCTATAGGTTAGGAGGCTTCAACTTGACGTAAGACTAGATCCCCAACCTTAAATTCTTTACTCTAAATATAGAAATTATAGTATCGTGCCACCCTTTGTCAATATGCCACCATTCGCACCGTCACTTTCTTATGGACTCCTTCAAGTAAGTCTAAATTTGTACGAAGCTACTCCACATTATTCTGGTCATCGTAATTCTCCACCCTGTGTGATGGGAGCCCAATTTCCATCAGGATGATGATTTCTATTTTGAAAGAGAGATTGAAAGGGGTCTGTCCTGTGGTTGTCCTTTGAGTAGTTCGGTAGGCCTATAATACACTATGCAATTCATCCACCCATGCTCCTTTTGCTCTATCGATCCTGACCTTCAATCTCTATAGGAGAGTGCGATTTGTTACCTCGGCCACACCATTAGCTTGTGAATACCCTACTGAAGTAAAGTGCTAGGCAATGCCATAGCCTTGATAGAACTCGACGAATTCGGAGCCTGAAAACTGACGTCTGTTGTCGGTGATCGGCACTCGCAGAAGATCAAACCTACAAATTATGGACTTCTAGATGAAGTCAGTCACCTTAGCTTTAGTGATCTTGATGAGGGATTCGGCTTCCATCCATTTAGTAAAATAATCGATGGCCACCAATAAAGACTTTCTTTGGCTTGATGTTGATAGAAAAGGATCTAAAATATATATCCTCCATTGAGCGAATGACCAAGGAGTGGCTATTGGGGCCAGTGGGACAAGTGGCTGATGCTGAACATTTGCATTCCGTTGACATCGATCGCACGCCTGACAAAGTCAGATGCATCATTCTATATGATGGGCCAATAGTATCCCTACCGAGGATCTTATAGGATAATGATTTGCCTCACAGGTGACTTCCACATACCCCTTCATGCACATCTTGAAGGACATATTCAGCTTCAAAAGGATGAAGGCACTTGAGAAGCGATAGCGAAAAGGATCATTTGTATAATTTGTCTTCATAGAAGATGTAATGAGAGGCTTGATATCTAATCTTTCGGGCTTCCTTAGAGTCGGTGGATAATATCTCATCTTGCAGGAACCAGATGAAGGGATCCATCCAAGATGGTTCATCATTAATCTACAAAATTGAGAGTGGCTCGATGCTGGATTTTTTTCAAAACTTCAAAGAAAGTCTTCTGCAGTAGATCCTTTAGAGCTGATGTCACTAATTTAGATAATAGGTCTACCCTTGAATTTTTGGATCAGGGTACTTACTAGATGTCGAAACCATCAAATTCTGAAGCTAGGTCTTTCACCTTTGGAAGATATTTTTTTATATTCTCCTCTCGAGCTTCGAAATCTTCTTTTACTTGACCAGCCACCAGTTGTGAATCAGTGTAGATCCTCGATTTCTACACTCAGAGATCCTTTGTAATTCTAAATCCGACAATAAGGGCTTTATTATTAGTTGCTGAGAAATCAAATCTAAGGACGTATTCAACAACAACTCCTTCTGATCTAAGAAGTATTAGACCTGCTCTCGATCCCATAAAATTTGAAGAACCATCCACATGCACCACCCAACAATCATTCGATCCCACTGTCGAATTACATTCTGTCGACGTATCTTCTTTCGAGATCGATTCTGGAGTTTCTTGATCATCTGAGATGGTGCATTCAATGATGAAATCTATCAAAGCTTGGACTTTAATGGAGGATCGAGGCTGAAACTGGATTTTAAACTCAACTAACTCGATCGCCCACTTTGCCAACTGTCCTAAAGTGTCAGGATGATGCAGGACACTTTAAGAGGCTGGTTAGTTAATATTGTGACAGGATGCGTTTGAAAATAAGGTCGAAGTCTCTAGACGGCAATGATAAGAGCAAAAATTAACTTCTCCATCTTGGTATATTGGGTCTCCACATCATGTAAGACTTGACTGATGTAATATATGGGCCTCTGGATTTTATCTTATTCATGGACCAACATGGTGCTTATAGCTATCGATGAGACCGCCAGATATAGATAAAAACTTTCATCAGGCTTTGGTTTACTGAGAAATAGTGAGGAGCTAGGATATTTTTTCAACTTCTCAGAGGCTTGCTGATATTCTTTGGTCCATTGAAAGTTCTTCGATTGTTTCAGAATTTGAAAAAATAGAGACAATGCTTCATCGATCTTGAGACAAACCAATTTAGTGCTGCCACTCTGCTTGTGAGGTGCTGAACTTTTTTGATATTTTTGGATGAACCCATCTCTTGTGTAGCCCGGATCTTTGCGAGGTTGGCCTCAATCTCCCGACCGGATACCATGAAGCCCGAAAATCTGTCTGACTTGACTTCGAAGGCATATTTGGTTGGATTCAGCTTCATTTTATATTTTTTCAAGATGGAAAAGTCTCCTCAAGGTCTTCAATACAAATCTTAGAGGTTCTACTCTTGACAAACATATTATCTACGTAGACCTTCATGTTCCGTCCAATTTGATCTTTTAAAATTTTATTTACAAGATGCTGGTAAGTTGCTCCTATATTTTTTAGGCCAAAAGATATGATCTTGTAATAAAAGAGACCTCGATCAGTAATAAAAGTAGTTTTCTCCTCATCTTTTGATGTCATTCGGATCTGATTGTATCCTAAGAAGGCATCCATGAAGATAAGGAGTTAATGCCTTGAGGTTGCATCCACCTGCTGATGAATAGAGGATAAAGAGTACCTATCCTTCGGGCAAGTCTTATTGAGATCTGTAAAGTCAATGTAGATCCTCCATTTGCCATTCATCTTCTTCACCAAGATCACATTGGTGATCTAGCTTGGATAGATAGCTTTCCAAACGAAGCCTGCATCCAACAACTTGTACACCTCTTCGGCTATCATCTTTTATCACTCAAATATGAAGCTTCTTTTCTTCAACTCAACAGGCTTGTAGTTTGGGTTGACACCCAACTGATGCATCATCACATTCAGATCGATGTCGGGCATATCCACTAGAGTCTAGGCAAATACGTTCGTATTTTTTCATAAAAAGGATATGAGGTGTTGTTTGGTTACCTGATCGAGTTTTGACCCGATTTGGATGGTGTGCTCCTAATTGCCTTCATTCAATGGGATCGTCTTTCGATCTTCTACTGATTCTCCTCATTTCTCAAATAGCTCATCCTGTGTATCAAATCCATCCATTAGATAAGCTTTAAAAGGCCCTGCACCATGAAGTGCAATATTATAGCACCATCATGCTGAGGCCCGGTCTCCCCACACTTCATCAACTCCGAACTCTATCAGAAACTTCATTTTTAAGTGGTAAGTAGACACTACAGCTCAGAGTACATTAAATCCCAGACATCCAAGGATGGCATTATAGATCGATGGTGCTCAGACTACCAGAAAGTCCACCTGAATTTTGGATCATCGGAGATATCGTCCTGCCAGTAGAGGGAGAGTTATAATCCCTTCTACTTATTGGATGTATAATCTAAAAAGTCAATTGTTAGCTGACATATTATATTAATTTCAGGATATATTTTTATACTTGATTTATTAAAATTAATAAAATAAATAATTATTTTATTCTAGAGTAATGTGCCCTAGAATCATCCAAAGAGTTAATGGTCAATGATACATATTCTCAAAAGTTGAAAATTTGAAACATGTGTCATTATAAATTAACACTTGAATTGCTTCTGATCGTTGAATCATCTGAGGATGGTGATTAATCCATCAAGATCGGTGCATGGATCACTTTTCTTTCGGATAGATGAGTCTCGAGTCTACAGTGTAGGGACACTGGAGTGAGAATGCAAGTGATTGTTAGAGAACAACGATACTAAGTGTGATAAAAAATGAGAAGTCACTTGGATATCTACTCACTCATCAGTGATTATTTCGATGCTGTAGTTCTTTGACTTACGATGTTTCGACTACTCACAGTGGGGTTACTGCAGTTTGACAACAGATAAATATGGTTCCTAGCCATTCAAATTATTGCGGTATTTGTTAGCTACAGTAGGTTCGCTATAGGAGTAGGTGTGTACTTGTAGGAGATTTATCAGTCTTAGTAGTTGAGGAGTAGTCCTATGCGACCTAAGAGATCGAGTCCTTAAGTCTGTGGCCACAACAGCATGATAATGGAAAGAAATTTTTATGAGATTTATGATGAGACTCAAGCTAATTAAGTCTTGCATATGACCAATGCTTAGAGTTTGATGAGTTTTCATGATCTGCATTCTGTCGGAACTCTTGATAGAAGAACTCGATCACACGATAACTATATCAAGGAGTTCATCTTTCTGTTCTGCTAGATTATCATTATATGTTGCAAGATGTCACTAGTGGATTGTGAGAACTCATTAGAATCATTTTTAGATCAATGATCTTTGTTAGGGTGAGTTAAAATTATTCCAGCCCATCGAAAGAAGTTTCGATGATACTATTATAGAGATCATAGTATGTCTCACTACCAAATAGAATAGAATCTAAAGAATCATACGCAAAAGGAGCACGACTTGATCAATAGCTTGAATCATAATCAAATTATCAATCAGCTTGATGATTTGGATCAATTTGTAAGAGTTACAAATTTAGTAACTGCTAATTGTTAGCATAAGGGACTTAATTGTAAGTGTTGCAATGCAAGTGAGTAAGATTAAATTATGAATTAAGTTCTAACTAATTTAAATTAAATTAAATTTAATTAGATTTAATTTAATTTAAAGTAATTGAATTTAATTATCCAAGTTAGATATAGATTTCAATCCTAATTAGATCAGGATTGACAACCTTTTCAAATTTGATTCAAATTAGGTTCGAATTGGATTCGAATTAAAATTAATTTAAAATCTAAAAAAATTAAAAAGTCAAATTTTCTTTTACTAAGATTCTTTTTCCTACTTCATGCCAAAAAGAGGGAGGGGCGCATGAAGACACGCCTCCTTTCTCCCTTACGTGTGTGAAGGCTGAAGGGGCACCAATAGTTAGCGCCCCTCCTTTCTGGGTCTCTCTCTCCCTTTTTGGACTCTCTACCTTTTGAATTTGATTCAAATAAAGAAGAGAATCTTATCTTTATTTGGAAGGGGGCATTGGGAGGTGGTTTTGGCACAACAAAAATTAAAAAGTGTGAAGCATGCATGAGGAATAATTTTGGGTGGTTTTTTCTGTCGCAAGTTATCTCCATGCTTATTTTCTTTCTTTTTAATGCCCCATCTCCTTCTTAGATGGGATCGGAGAGAGAGATTAGAGAGAGCAAAAGAAGGGAGGAGAAAGTTTCTTATCCCTTCTTGGCATCCTAGAAGTCATCTCCCTTGATTCAGTGCGAAGGGGTTTGTGCAACTTTTATTTTCTTCTAGATCTAGAAGAAGAGGTTCAGATCCAAGCCAAAGAGCGTGGTCTGTAAGTGCTGGCACTCTGATGGCATCGGTGCTTCAATCATGCCATCTCTATGTCGATACCAATAGAGACCAGATGCTTGTGCAGCAGTGATAGAAATCTCAAGCATCCAAAAGATCCGATCCGACAAGAAGAAGAAAAAGCATTTCAGGTAGATGATCTGATCACCAGTTCTTTTTGAACTCTTCTGATTTTGATTTTAGATCTATAGATTTATTTCAAAACATGCTTAGAAAAGATCCTTAGGTGATTAAATGATTAGATCCATGCTTGCATTAGATTAAAATTATTTTAATCTTACTCTTCTACTGCATATTTTCATGAGATAAAAAATTTTGCATGCTTAATCACCTAGAAATCCAACAGTGGCATCAGAGCCATGATTTCAAACATGCATGAAATAAGTTTCAGATCTGATTTTCTTTCAGATTTGAAAGTAAAATTGACGAAAATCAACTTTGTGTTGAAATAAAGTTATCCTAGTATAAAGTTTATCCCTTATACTGCAAAGGCTATCCTAGCATAAGATTGATCAGTTTTGAAAATAATTTTTGAAATAAATTAATCAATAAACTTTAGATCTGAAAATTGATATATAAGATATGTCATATTCCTTATTAGATCTAAAATTAAAATGATTAAGATTCACATCAGACTGATATAAGGTTTATCCCTTATACTATAATGGTTGTCTTAGCATGATGTAAATGAAGTTTTTGAAAATATTTTTAAATTATTTTAATCATTAATTTAGATTTGATTTACATGTATGTGATTTGTACTTAGTTGGTTTTAGATCTGATTTTTCATATATGTGATATGCAATAGTTAATTTTTGGATCTAAAACAACCATATATGTGATATATAACATTAGGTTTAGATTTGAAACTATTTCCAAATCATAAGCTATTAATTTATGTGCTGAAATATAATCTAAAAATTATTTTTAAAATTTAATTTTTAAGTTAAGCATGAGGGTATGAATTGAACAATTAGATCTAGTGATTGAACTATAATTAGGATTTTAGATTAGATCATATTAGAACCCTTATCGATCTTGAGCAGTTGATCGAATCTAATCAATAGTTGATTAAGATTACGTCAAAGGGGTTCAACATCGAGTTTAGTTGTAGTTGGTTGCATCGACTCCTATTTGATGTAAGTTGATTAACTCAAGACCTAATTTGGCTAAGTGGATCGAGTCTGAGTAGCTAGGTTGACCCATTTAATTCTAATTGATCGATTGATGTCAAAGACAACTCTTGACTGACAGTTTTTAATTGGGAGCATGCTTACTTGGCCATTCTGATAGTGACTAAGGAAGGCATTGGCTATTTTCCTATCGATCTCACTTATATGATCAATTTGGTCAATTAAATTTTGAAAAAAATTGCTTATTCATTCATGTTCACCCATACCGACTAGATTAGTCAAATGTGAGATTGTGCTAACCTAAACTAGGTTAATTAGACATGAGATGTATTGATCTCAATCAGATTAATCAAACATAAGATATGCTAATCTAAATCAGATTAATCAGATATGAGATATACTCACCTAAACCAGACCAGTCATTTATATGAGATGTATGTGACTATGTAGAAGAGATCTAAATCAAAATCTCCTCACAAATATTAAATCTTAGGTCTTCCACCATTGTAGGAGTGCGGACATCCTACTGATGTTGATTGTTCTCGACTGATTACAGTAGTTCAGTAATGTCAAAAAGACGCAACCACCCTATTAGCATGAGATGTTGCTAGGTAAAGATGAGGTTGGACCCAATAACCATGCATGGTGAGAGATCCAATGATAGCTTTGCTTATGCATTGAATGGTGAGTCAGACTTAACTAAGGATTGGGCCAATAAACGGATACGTTGAAACTTCATGACTTAGAGTTCAATCACTGCATCATGCTTGAGAAGCATTGGATAATAGTTGTCTACTCATCGATATAATATGGTCCAATAATTGAGCATGATGATGTGCGTGCATATCAGTGGAATCGTAGTATCCACTAGAAATTTTGGTCACGTAGGTGTTTTTGCATCGCCACAGGGAGTATGAGAGATCCATGAGAATAGTGAGAGTCTAATTTATTTCTTAAAATTTTTAAAATAAATAATAATTAAATATAAATATCTAATTAGAATCTTCTTTTCTCTTTAATTCATAACTCAGCTTCAAATCTCTTAGCCCAAATTATAGGGTTCAATCGATTTATCGGGATGAACTACAAATGACTAGCTTAGGAACTTTAGAATAGTTCTGAACTCCAAAAAGATTTAGGTATGTTCTAGACTAGGATTCTCTTGTGTTGCCAAACCATCCAATCATTGAAACGTTCAGCACTTGATAAATATAAATGGATGGATGACGGCAATTAGGTTAGGTGCTATATCTTGGCCTCAAGACCCAACATGAGGACATCAAGACTTTAGGGCTATGATAACTCACCCGTAAGAGTTATATGGTGAGCAAACCAGACTGTGCTTCGGCAGTCTGTCTATGATCATCGTTTGTCAATGATTAAGGATCTGAAAGAGCTTGAGAAGCTTGAGATGACTATGCATAAGGAGCTGCAAGTATATTTGATGCAGCAGTTCCTTAATAGTTTATTTGGTCAGTTTATTATAAATTACCATATGAACAAGATTCATAGCATATTACAGAAATTATTGAATATGTTGGTGATCACTTAGAAGATCTTGAAAAGTTTAAGGAGCTTTGTTCTTAATGTAGAATGGCATCTGGTTCCAAGAGAGAGTCTGTTGGAATAAAAGATCTACAGGAGAATGAGCCAAAGAAGAATCTTCTCAAGGAGAAGGTGTCAGGTAAGGAAAAGTATTTCCACTGTAGTACTGATGGAAACTCGAAGAGAATTATCCTTCTACCTAGATAGCCTAAAGAAAAAGAATGACACACCTTATAAAGGTATATCAGATTTATTTATTTGCATATTGATGTATTCAAATAAATAGTAAGTACCATAGGATCTGAGAGATTTAGAAATAAGATAAACTATAAGTATAGATGGTATCTAAGGTTAGGTCATTTTTGAAAGGACATGATATACAAATAGAAAAATAGATTGTCTCCTAGGCTCAGTAAATTTTGAGTCATACCCAGCTTGTGGATCCCACCTTAAAGAAAAATGACCAAACTATCCTTTGTGAAATATGGAGAGAGGATCACTAATGCACCTATCCTGGAACACACCGATGTGTGTGCTCGTTTGATGTGCAGATTAGGGATAGTAATTTCTACTCCATTACTTTTATCGATGATTATTCATGGTATGGGATACAAGTCTAAAACTTTTGAAAAGTTCAAAAAATGTAGACATGAAATAGAAAATAAATTTGAAAATTTCTTAAGATTCTTCAATTGGATCGATGAGGTGAATATCTTAGTGAAAAATTTGAAATTATCTCATGCAAACAGCATAGTCTTACCTTGGACTCCTCTAGGTACTAATTGGGCATAGGTATAGACAGAATTAGACTCTATTAGATATGATCTAGTCCATGATGAGGTTCATTCACTCATTAACCCTTATTTCTATAGGAACATACTTTAATCTATCGAATATAATTCTTTCTAAATCTATTTCTACCACACCATATGAGATGTGGCATGGTAAGAAATCGAATCTTGATCATCTCAAGATTTGAGGTTGTCAGCCTTTGTCAAAAGACAACAGACAGACAAGTTAGAAGTTAGATCTATAAAGGCTCACTTTATAAGGTATCCTAAAGAGTTGTTAGAATACTAATTATACTTTTCAGTAGATCATATTTTTGAAAAATAGTTTATCCAAGATGGTGGTAGTGGGAGAAAATTGAGCTTGAAGAGAAAGTTTCTAAAGAACAATGAGCTGAAGATCTGGCTAAATCTATTCAATCTGAGTCGATTAGTATAGGACCTCTTCCACCTCATAGATCGAGTAGAATTTGTCATCCTCTTGAAAGATACTTAAGGTATTCTAACAAAAAAGAAATAAAAAAAATATTCCTCAAAAAAAATAAGAAATATGGAGATGATTTCAAAATCTACAATGAGACGATGTTAGACATTGATTTTGAGAATTAGATGGAAGCGATAAAATTAAAGGTTGACTTGATGCATTCCAGTCAAGTCTAATCTTAATAGATCCATCAAAAGGTATAGTACCTATTAGATGCTTAAGGATCTACAAAAGGAAGATAGATTCGGATGGATAGTTAGAGACCTATAAACGAGGCTTATGGCAAAAAATTGTAGTCAATGTAAAAGCATTAACTATTAGAAGATTTTTTTACCTATAGCCATACTAAAATCCATCCAGATACTGCTTGATTTTGTGGTATATCATGATTATGAATTTGATAATAGATGTGAAAACTACCTCCCTGAATGGATATCTTGAAGAAGATATCTATATGATGTAGCCTTTTGGGTTTCACTTTTAGTGATGGAGATTATAAAATAAGCAAGCTATAATAGATTGAAATAAGCATCTCGGAGTTGGAATATTCGATGTGATCAAATTGTTTGATTTCATCAAAAACAAGTGTCTTAGGAATGTGTTTATAAGAGGATCAGTAGGAGGATGAGATTTTTTTGATTAAAAAAGATGTTCCCATACTGATTTCGATTAAAATACGGTTGTCTAAACAATTCTTTATGAAAAATTTTTGGAAGCATCCTATATCTTTGGAATAAAAATCTGTAGAGATAGATCTGAAAAGATGCTAGGCCTTTCACAGGAAAAGTATATAAAGGTGCTGCTGAAGAGTTTCAGTATGAAAACTTAAAAAGAAGATTTTTACCCCTTAGACAAGGCATGTATCTCTCCAAGAAGATGTGTCCAAATACATTCGAAGAGATTTAGCTCATGAGTTGGATCTCTTATGCTTCAGCTATAGGAAGCTTCATGAATGCCATGCTATGTACTCGATTTGATATAATCTTGTTGTGAGTGTCATAAGTAGATATCAGTCGAATTCAAGTGTACGACACTGGATAGCTGTGAAGAACATCCTCAAGTACTTGAGAAGTATTTAGGATTTATTCTTGATTTTTGGATAAGGATTTGAGTTGCGAGATTTAAGGATACACAGACTTAGATTTTATGTCTAACACTGATGGTAGAGAGTTTACATCAGGATGTGAGCGATGAGAAAATTGATAGATTGAAAGAGTTTCAAATAACTAGTCATTGCAGGTCCTATGGAAGTTGAGTTAGTCATTGCTTCCGAAGGTGCTAGATAAGGTCTTTTGGTCTAAGTAACTTTGTTACAATTTGATATTATGAGATGTCATCATAGTGATAATATCAGCACCATAGCCCTTAGCTAATGGAGCCTAGGTCTCATCAGAATATCAAGCATATGAAAAGGCAACTTTAAATAATATGTGATTATATCGTCATGAAAGATGTCAAGGGAAAGAGAGTAGACATCATAGATAACATGATAGACCCACTGACTAAGTCATTTAGCTCGCTAAAGACTAAAGTCCATCTTAAGAAGATGGAACTTAGGCTTGTGGGTAATTGACTTTAGGTCAAGTGGAAGATTGTTGGATATATGATCTAAAAAATTAATTATTGACTAACATATTGTATTAATTCTAAGATATATTTTTATACTTGATTTATTAAAATTAATAAAATAAAAAAATTATTTTTATTTTAGAGTAATGTATCTTAGAATCATCTAAGGAGTTAATGGTCAATAACATATATTCTCAAGAGTTGAGAATTTGAAACATATATCGTTATAGATTAACTCATAAATTATTTTCGATCGTTGAATCATCACAGGGACAGTGATTGATCCATCAAGATTAGGGACGAATCACTTTTCTTTCAGATAGATGAGTCTCGAGTCTACAATATAGAAATACTGGAGCGAGAGTGCAAATGGTTGTTAGAAAATAATGATACTGAGTGTGACCAAGAATGAGAAGTCACTTAGATATCTACTCACTAGTCAGTGACTATCTCGATGCTGTAGTTGTATGAGTAGTTTTTTGATCTGCGGTGCCTCGTAGCTCACAGTAGAATTATTATAGTTTGATAACATATAAATATGGTTCCTTACCATTCGAGACTTTGTAGTATTCATTGGTTGTAGTAGATTCGCTGTAGGAGTAGGTGTGTACTTATAGAAAACCTATCAGCTTTAGTAGTTGAGGAGCAGTCCTATACGATCTAGGAGGCTGAGTCTTTAAGTCTGTGATCACAGTAGCATGATAATAAAAAGAAGTTTTTATGAAATTAATGATTGGACTCAAACTAATTAAGTCTTGCATATGACGAATGCTGAGAGTTTGATGAGTTTTCATGACCTGTATCTTGTCGAAACTCTCGATAAAAGAACTTGATCACACAGAAACTACATGTAGAGGTTCATCTTTCTTTTTTGCTGGATTACCACTATATGCTACTAGACATCATTAGTGGATTGTAAGAACTCATCAAGATTATTTTTGGATCAACGATTCTTGTTGGGTGAGTTAAAAATGTTCAACCAATCAAAAGGAGTTTCGATGATACTATAATAGAGATCATAGTACATCTCACTATCAAATAGAATAGAATCTGAAGGGTCATACACAAAAAGAGTGTGACCTGATCAATTATTTGGATCATAATCAAATTATCAATCAAATTGATGATTTAGATCAATTTGCAAAAGTTATAAATTTAGTAACTGCTAATTATTTGCATAAGGGACTTAATTGCAAATGTTGCAATGCAATTGGATCTGATTAAATTATAGATCAAATTTTAATTAATTTAAATCAAATTTAATTTAATCAGACTTGAATTAATTTAAGACTAATTGGATTTAATTATCCAAGTTAGATTTGGATTTCAATCCTAATTAGATTTGGATTGACGGTTGTTCGGATTTGATTTGAATCGAGTTTGAATTGGATTTGATTCGAATCAAGTTTGAAATTTAATTAAACTAGAAGTCAAAATTCTCTTTTACTAAGTTTCTCTCTCCTATTTCACATCAGAAAGAGGAAGGAGCGCATGAAGATGTGCCCCCTTTTCTCCCTGGCATGCGTGAAGGCTGAAGTTGGCGCCCCTCCTTTTTGGATCTCTCTCTCCCTTTTTAAACTCTCTTCCTTTTGAATTTGATTCAAACAAGGAAGAGAATCTTATCTTTATCTGGAAGGTGGTGTTGGGAGGTGGTTTTGGTGCAATAAAAAATAAAAAGGGTGAAGCGTGCGTGAGGAATAATTTTGGGTGATTTTTTCTGCCGCAAGTTATCTCCACACCTATTTTCTTTCTTCCTAACACCCCACCTCCTCCTTTGATGGGATAAGAGAGAGAGATTAGAGGGAGAAGAAGAAGGGATGAGAAAGTTTTTTATGCCTTCTTGGCATCCTAACACTTGATTCAGTGCGAAAGAGTTCATGCAGCTTTTGTCCTCTTCTAGATCTAGATGAAGTCTAGATCCAAGCAAAGAAGTGAGGCCTGCAGGGTCCTAGCACTTTGGTGGCCTCAATGCTTCGATCAGGTCATCTTTGTGTGGATACCAATAGAGGTCAGATGCTTATACAGCTACGACAGAAACCCCGAGCACTCGACGGATCCGATCCGACAAGAAGAAGGAAAAGTATTTTAGATAGGTAATCTGATCATCGGTTCTTTTTGAACTCTTCTGATTTTGATTTCAGATCTGTAGATTTATTTCATAGCATGCTTAGAAAAGATCCTTAGGTGATCAAATGGTTAGATCCATGCATGCATTGGATTAAAATTATTTTAATCTTACTCTTCCGCCGTATACTTTCATGAGATGAAAAATTCTGCATGCTTAATCACCTAGAAATCCAACACTACTAGTATAACATCTCTAGTAAATCTCACAAGAGGAATGTCTAATCACCCCATTCGCTCTTGAAGTATACCCATTTGAGAGAAAGTATCGTAAAATAAAATATCGATCGAGCTTCCATTATCAATTGGATGCCATGTAGATCATAATTTGTAATATTTAAAGTTAAAATCATTGCATCATTATGTGGTAATTGAACCTCTTGGGAATCCTCTTTAGTGAAAATAAGGGATTCTTCAATCTTTGACTTTTTGGATGGTTCAGCCGACTCCTCTGCTCTTTCATGGGGCCGTCCAGTTATTGCATTTATCACCCTTGTGGGAGGCCGGTCTCCAAAAGGTTTCTACCATTGTGGTTCTGGTGGAGCAGGTAGTCTTCACTGTTCCTCTAGTTGTCCTACCAACACTGGATAAATCGGTCCAAGCTACTGCGCTAAATGAGTTCTTCTATTTCATCTCGAAACTGAATAGAGTCTTTGATGTCATGGCCGTGATTGCGGTGGTACAAGCAATATTTTTTATGATTTTGTCGGTCGGGGTTAGACCACAGTCTCTCCACTTTAGAAATATGATCCCTGATCTACATCAACACCTGGGCTTGGGCGGCATTCAATGGGGTGTAATTTGTGAATCTCCTAGGTGGAGACATACTCTGCTCTCTTCTAGAATTGTCCCTCTGTTGAGGGTTCTACGATGGAGTTCGAGATCTCTAATGTCTGGGTGGAGAGTGTTGCTGATTTTTTGATGGGGATTTCAATTTTTCTTCCTTCTTTCCTCGGCTACCATATTTGCCAGGGACTCTCCCTCAAAAGCTTCATCAGTCCTTGCATACTTCTCCATACGAGTCAACATATTGGCGAAGTCGTAGGGGTTGGACTTCTCCAATGAATAGCGAAGACCATTTCTTAGTAGTCCATCCTTCAGGATGGCCATAGCAACCGATTGATCCATATTGCAAACTTTCAATACGGCCGCATTAAAATGATCGAGATAAGATAAAAATGGACTCTCCCTCTCTCTACTTGATGTTCAACAGAGAGTTCGATTTCTTTTGTTATCTCCTGCTGCTAATAAAATGACCCATGAACAACCGACTCATCAGGTCAAAAGAGTCGATGGACCATGGTTTCAGGCTCGCATACCAATGCCAAGCTATACCTTTGAGTGTGGATGGAAAGACTCGATAGAGGGCTACATCGTGGCACCATGAATTAGCATCAAAGACTAAAAGCTCTCTATATGATCCACAAGATTGGTGATCCTATGGTAGCTCTCCCGCTATGGTATCTTAAAATTGCTGGGGAGCGGCTCTTGCATAATTCGAGTGGTGAATGGCAGTTCAGCACTATACCCGTCATCCCACGTAGATTTTTGGTGGTAGATTACGTTGATCCACTCATTCATTTTTCGAAGTTTGCAATCAATATCTGTATCCTGAGTAGTGTAATTCTCTGAGTATTTGGAGGAGGTCACCGGCTGGGTGTTGAGTCTTGCCTGGAGTGGGGACTCGACGACCGCCACTTTCTACACTCCAAACTTTGGTGTCGGCTATGGCCGGTCAGTTTACCTTGCTTAGGGCTCCATGGAGGAACCGATGGTCGCCCCTTCGGCACAGCCATGGGTTGTTGTAGGTGGACCGCTGGTGATGGATCTACTGCTGGTACTACGTTGGGTGGTGGTGGCACCATTGCTACTACTGCTGTTGGTGCAGCATTGATTGGCTGCACTGGTGTGGCTATCGGTGGCATAGCATGTAGCTGCTGCATTACTTGGATGGCGGTGGTCAAGGCTTGCACCTACTGAAATAGCAGGTGGAATTGCTCTGCACTGACAGTCGCTGCCTGTTGGAAAGGGGGCTATGGGATCTCCAACAACAGTTGTGCCACTACCTGCTGGCCAACTGTGTTTTTCATCGACTGAGAAGTCACAGCGACCCTGGATTGCTGGAAAGATGCTCTGTGTGGTACCATAATCTTGATCTAGTGCTCCTCATGATTGGGTCAAGAAAGTCATTCCTCTAGCATCAATCTGTTGCCGCTGAAACCTAGATTGCAATTGGAGAGGCTAGAGCGGTGGTGCATCCTCTCAAAAAAAAAATCTGCAAGCAAATCCTGACCTAAATTGACTCTGGTAGGGATCCTCTGATGCTCAAGTTAGATAACAGTAGAAACATGTGAGGAGTGTAGAGAGATTATTCGCATGCACCTTGGAGGGTCCCTCAGAGGTCCTTTTGTAGAGGAAGGTTGAAAAATTATTTTAAAAAATTACGTGTCTGATTCAGACGTGGCGTGGTGAGGTTTTCGATCGAGATTTATAAGATGGTTATTACACCTATCTTTTCTATTTTGGGGCTGGTTAAATATTGCGGATACTTTTGAAGTTTGAAATAAAGACATTGACAAGATCGGCACTGGTGGAATTGGACCAATTCCCTGGAGGGTGAAGTAGGTTCCCGGCTGGAGTTAGGGATCAGCTAATTCAGATGTTGGACCATCTACAGGTGTTGGATAGATGATGGATGTTGATTACTAAGAAGACTGAGACAGGCATAAGGTCTGAGTCAAGATAAGGTTGGAGTTGGAATAAAGCTGAAGTTAGGATCGGCCAGTACCAAGTGTTTAGCTTAAGCGAGGGCATGAGAAGCCGAGGATCTTCAGAAGTTGAAGCTAGATTTAGGTTACATCATCTGCCCCTCTACTAGTTCGTGTCTTCGACCCAAGGGGTGAATTTCTCCCCAACAATATTCTTTTGAATAAATTTATTTTCTCTTCTAATTTTTTTATTATTATTTTCTTCTCATAATTCTTTGCAATATTTTTTATGTTTGTTATTTGCTTTGGATCTTGAACTAGTACAATCAATAAATTTTTCATAGTATACTCTGAGTAGCGTGTCATTCTATATAAACTGAGATACAAAGATTCTATTTCTCTATTCAATCCTTTCCACAGTTGTCAAAGCAATCTACGTTAATTCTAATTTATGGTAACTTCTACTTCATTTTGATCTTAGTCAATCGATCTATAGAATTAAGGGATGAGAACATGGCCTCACGTTAGTGGTATAAGCTTCACTTATCATCATCATCAACATGAACTTATTATAGGCATTAACAAATTGCTTCGCCTGAGTTGCTGTTGCAAGTTTTATGTTTTCTTGTGTTTTAGAAATATTGATCATAAATTTCTTCCTATCCTTCACAAGTTGATATTTCCTTTATTGCCTATAGAAAACTGCATGCACTTTAATCCCAAAGGTACATATATGCTCCTAAAGACACCCCGGTAAAATTCAAAGAAGCTACATCACATGTCATCTCATCAATATATAATTCAATTGTTATAAATATAATAGAATAGTACTTCATAATTTTTAGCTTGATATCCTTTTGAATCCAATCGAGAGGATGGGGAGCGGATTAGTCTTGATCTACAACCGTAGCTTTTGAACCAGATTTCTAGAGATAAGATTCTTTTAGCTTTTAAAATTTGCAATAGCTCCTATAATATGTTGCTTCACCTGGATCCTTAAGTAAAAGAATTCCTCTCATGCTTCTAGGTCTGTCTCAATTGCAATCTGGAATTTTCTTGCCACCAGGGTTAATTTTGAATCTGTTTGGTCCTCAATCTTTAACATATTAAGGATTGTCTTCCCTTTCTTCTTAGGATTCTTGTCGTTGGACTTTTTTCTCTTCACCTATAATTCAAGGTGAAGCTTCCAACACTTCTCTTTGGTATGTTCCCTGATTTGACAATGGTTGCAACAATTTTTCTATAGATCCACTTGGCTTGCTTCTTGTTTGCTTCTCTTCCTTGCTAGGTTTTCTACCATCTTTGTTGAGCATATCATTTTTTTTGTCTTTCCTAGGCTAGTTCTTCTTCTTGATTTCCATGGCTTCATGCTAGGTTCATAGATATCTTTAACTTTGAAAAGTTTCGACTCCTTTCTTATGCTCCCATAAAAGTCTCTAATATATTTGATCCAATCAGGAGGAAGGAAGATTTTCTTCAAACAGCTTAACTCGAATGTAATAAAGAAAAGATGAAAAAACAAGAAAATTTTCAAAAATAGGGCTCAAGTCTCTTTTCTTTCTCTTTTATTTTTTTTATTAATTAAAAATGAGGTACACATCCTCTATTTATAATAATAAGGTCCGTTCTTATATAAATTGAGTAGGATTCTTGTTTTAGTTTTAATAAAATTTTTTAAATCTAAAAAAGATGTATTTAGTAGAAATAATCTTGAAAAAGTTAAAATTCTTCAGAAGATAAATTTAGATTTCTATATCAACTGTACCTTATATTGGTCCATCAGATGCTTCTTGAATTGAAAACTACACTTGGTCAAAATCTTACTTGAAAAAAAAATTTTGGATTGACCGGCTTAATTAATAGTCCAAATGAAAAAATTTTGGTTAGATCACTAGAGGTGCTTCCCTTTAATAGAGGGACATCATGTCATAGTTCTTGAAAAACTTTTTATTTTTTTAAAAAAAGATTATCGAAATCGAACATTGAATAACTAAGTTTTGGCCTTTGAAACTGTGGCATGCAATTCGACTTTCTGATATGGTGGATCTTACTCCTAGATTTTGTCTGGCTATACTCAGAATGGCCAACGTGATCACATCGAATCCTCATAGTGACAAAAGTGATCCATATTAAGATTGATGATCCTCCTACATATCCGTAGTGGTCAAATTGGTCATGATCCATCTGAATCAATGTTTCATGAAGATTGCATAATTATCAATGAAGATTTTGAATGAAATAGCATATTCATAAAATTTAGTAGTGTATTTCTAGACTTATTGATCATACTTTTGTTGTAGAAACTGTCACTTAATCTACTAATCCTCCTTATGGCCAATTGACTAAAATTGCTTTTTGATTAAGCCCTTGAACTCGATCCATAGCTTATTAGAGATGCAATTGTTTTTGATTTATGAATTCGATAGGTAAAAGAATGGATGGGAAGCTTGAGATGGGCAAAAGAAATCTTACATGCACTTCTATATCCATATATAGTGAAATAGGCCTCTAACTAATCTAGCTAGTTATTCAGCTTCTCTTCAACAACACTTCCATTGTATCGAAAGATGTCAATTTGAGTTTCACTTTGAAAGATTGAAGAGAGGGATGCAAGTGCTTGTATGTTGCTCATGTTCATCGTTGGATGGTAGATCCTCATCCTCAAATGTGAGAGACAGCTTCACTATAAGAGTTTTTGGCACTCATGTTGAAGGCATTGTCCATTGAAATACAATTTCTAGGAGTTGGGCAATCTTTTCCTTTAATTGTATAAGATATCCCTTTATTTTATCATCTATTAAAGTAAAACTAATAGCTATAATCATCTTTATTTTTTCATATCTTCAAGCACGAAAGCTTTGCTGTTGTCTGCTTGTGCCACTAACGTATGTGGACCATAAATTAAGGCCCGTAAATGTAAAGAACCAAAGTTCCAATATCAATTTGATCCAATTAGGAAAGAGGAAGTCATTCCTTCAATCTGCTAAACTTGAATCTTTCAAAAAAATTTATGTAGAAGTAGAAAATTTTATAAAAATAAGAACTAGTTCCCCTTTTCTTTGGTTAATATATAATAAACGAAGATACAGTCTCTATTTATACTAGTGAGCTCCGCTCTTGTATAATTTGAATCAAATTCCTCCTGAAGTTAAAAGAATACATAGCTTACTTGAAGCAGTCATGATTAGTGAAAGTAATCATGAGAAGGCTAAAATCCATCAAGGGGTAGATATTGACTTCTGTATCGACTTTGCAAACAGACGGTCTACATAATTCTTCATGGATTTGGAGATATGTTCGATCAAAATCTTTCCTGACAAGAAAATTTCTACTTTTGCCTATCTATTTCAAACCCATTGGATGGATTTTGGCCTTGATTTTTCCGTGCGCTATATCCTTCGAGAGAGCTGGGGGTCATGCCATAGAGCTCAGAAAGTTATCCTACTTCAAAAAATAGTCCATCTTAATCGGGCATCTTACAATCAAGTGATAGCCTTAAGAAGTTTAATTGGCTTGCAATTCAACTTTTCAATGTGATGAATCTTGCTTCTGAAATTTGTTTTGTCTTCACCGTGGTCCAAATTGAGTACGGTGATCCTCTTGGATCAATTGTTTTCTTGTAAGATAAATCTCCCTCCAGCATAGTAGCATCTGAGAAATGTTTGTCATAGGATATTGTCACAGGGCTGCGAATGGATTGAGTAAAACCGGACATACTATACCAAATTTCATATTTGGGCTGTATATGGAAGATTACATCAAGCACCAAAAATAAACACACCCGGTATGCACTAGTTATCTCAACATCAGTTAGAAATTAGATATCCAAACTGTGGACCCAATAGATTGGGTAGGAAAGAGATTATGGTATGAGCAAACTCAGGTTGTCCAATAGAATAAGATGATGTACTAGTCACTCATGAGCCCTTGATCCAAGAATTTTCCAACGAAGTATCATTAGCATGCCTTGTAACCAAAACGAGAAGGGGTCTTGTATGATCCATCAAACAAAAAGCCTGCAATGGCTTCTTCATGCAAGGTATGTTAATGAAAGCATTTGGTTTCAGAATCATCAAATGAGTGCGAGAAAATATCCCAAATAAAATAATTTTATGCAGTAAAAATGTTAGGGGCCCAAACCTCCAACCATCACTGTTCAAGTAATTGATTAGAGTATATCCCCAAAGAAACTTGAAGTAGGAATCTTTCAACCTATGCCTTCATAAAAGCCATTCATCAATAAATCTCATAGACTTGAATAGGCTAGACTAGGGACCCTTATCAGAAAACCGAAATATCGACGATTTTCTTCCATCACGAAAACTACCTCAGGTATATAACAAGTGATAGAGGATAGTTATGTACCACTCAAAGTTCTCCAACAACTAATCCTTATGTGTGGGCTATATAAGTGACGTGTCTAACATTCTCACAGTTGGCCCATATGATATTGCAAGATAATCTTTAAAAGTGATAGTTAATATAATAGTATAGCCATAATCATTTTATTTTCACTCAACTAATGAGTTAGTTATGCAACTATTATTCAAATAGAATTTTTTAATACATGAATCATGATGGTCATGCTCTCTAAGCAAGTACTTCCTTCCATATATTACAATGTATAATCATTTCTAATTAAGTACCTCATGATACTTTATGAATGATCTTCTTATGAGTTATTTGCGATCCAACTTTGTTGATCTAGATGGATCATGATCTTGTATATGATAAATTACTTAATATGCACAATAGACATTATATTATTAAATAACCAAATATATTTATAAACATACATAATAATCAAAAATTAAAACAATAGCTCAAAATGAGCCAACAAACCCCATATTGTATACATTGATCCCTAAATAATTTATCGATAAATCTTTAGTCATAGGATCGGCTATCATTAACTCAGTACTTATATATTGAATAAACACTTATTGTCTTTTAATATTTTCTCTAACAACCAAATATTTTATATTGATGTTCTTACTTTTATTATTTTAGAAAAAAAAACTATAGCCGAATTATCATAGAAGATCCTCAATAACCTTGTAATAGAATCGAGAATTTTTAAGTCGGATATAAAATTCTTCAACTATAATACCTATGATGTAACTTTATAGCATGCAATGAATTCTGCCTCCATAGTGGATGATGCAACAATAGTTTATTTTATACTTCTCTAAGATATAGCTCTTACTGCAAGAAAAAAGATGTATCCTAAAGTAGATTTTCTTATATCTATGCATCTGGCAAAATTCGAATCCCAATATCCAACCACTTCTGGATGGTCAGAACGTTTGAATGTAAACTTGAAGTCTCTAACTCTCATAAGTACCTCATAATCCTTTTGACATCTTTTCAATACTTTATACCTGGGTTACTTTGGCATCTACCAACATTCTTACTGCATATCCAATATCAGATCTAGTGCAGACTTGTGCATATATGGGACTTCCTACTATACAAGCATAAGCAATATTTTTCATCTATTCTCATTCCAACATATTCTAGAGATATTGATTCAAACTGAATAAATCCCCTTTGACAATAGGTGCCACAATATGTGAATAATCATTCACCTTAAACCATTTCAGAAGTTTTTTAATGTAGACCTTTTGAGATAGTTCTAATGTTTCTTCGGCTCTATTTCTGTAAATCTCTTTGTCAATGACATAAGAGGCTTTATCCATATCCTTTATTTCAAAGCTCTAGATAAGAAATTATTTGATCTCATGCAACAAACCCAAGTCACTACTTGCAAGTAAAATATTATCTATATATAAGACTAAGAAAATATATTTGCTTCCACTAATCATAAGGTATATATATTGATTAATAATATTTTTTTTTGTAAAATTGTATAAAAAAAGAATGTTATAGAATTTTATATAGTATTGATGGGAAGCTTGTTTTAGTTCATATATAGATTTTCTTAGTTTGCAAACTAGGTAGTTATCCTTTTCACTATACAAACTTTCAGGTTGACACATATATACCTCCTTTTCAAGATCCCAATTTAAAAATATTATTTTCACATCTATTTGATATAGCTCTAAATTAAAATGAGCTACTAGTACCATGATTATTCTAAATGAATCTTTTTTTGAAGCTTAGAGAGAAAGTTTCATGGTAATCAATATCTTATTTTTGGTGAAACTCTAGGTACAAGTCTAGACTTTTGTCATTCGATATTACCAGATGAGTCGCTTTGGATCTTATAGACCCATTTACATTTAATAACTGAGGTGCCTTCTGGTAATTTAATAAGATCCTAGACTTTATTTTTATCTATAGATTCCATCTCTTCCTTCATAGTATCATATCAAAGTGTGAAAATTTTTTCATTAATGGCTTGTCAAAATGAATTTGGATCATCTTTAGGTCAAATATCATGGTCAGACTCT
The DNA here is from genome assembly GCF_000442705.2 of Elaeis guineensis. Lineage (NCBI taxonomy): Eukaryota > Viridiplantae > Streptophyta > Magnoliopsida > Arecales > Arecaceae > Elaeis > Elaeis guineensis. Next base: position 20,099,739 of record NC_025998.2, on the reverse strand, counting down.
TGAAGGTACACCATATAATCGCTAAAAATTGCAAACCTTTTTAATTCTTGAAGATCTCCTTACTCCCACTATTTTATATGTTTCTTGAATAGTATTCTCCATATTATTAGTTCTTTCGTAGAGTGGCTCCTCATGAGGTGGTTGTTGTTATTGGTTGATGTTCAATGAAATCTAAAGGGTTAGTTTGAAATGCTATCAACTCATGTGACCACAAGTTGCTCCCTTATTTTCTCAAATTCCATCCTACGGGGAAATTTACTCCCACTAAATTCACTACTCTTAAGAAATTTTGTATTTTTAGCTTCAATAATTATTGGAATGTGTAAGGGACAACAAAATATGAATTCTTTAGAGTAAGATGTATAGCTAATGAAAAAGTCACTTATTATTCTTGCATCCAATTTCTTTAGGTATGAATTGTAAACCCTCACTTCAACTGGACAACCCTATATATATCAATGTCTTAACTTGATTTCCATCCGTTCCATATTTTAAAAGATATTTTAGGAATAGCCTTGGAACCCCATTTAAAATATACACAATAGTTTTTAAGGCTTCACTCTATAAGGATAAAGATAAACTTAAATTGCTTATCATGCTCCTAACCATATCAATAAGTGTGCGGTTTTTTTTTTCTGTTGCACTAATTTAGTGTGGTATATAAGTACTAGACAAATAATACCCTCTTCTTCATAGAACTTTGCAAATGGACCTAGCATTTATCTCTTTTTTGTACAGCTTCCATAATATTCTTTATCCCTATCTAATCTTACAATTTTTATTTTTTTTTCTCCAGCTCTATTTTGAAAATTTAAAAGCATCAAGTACTTCTACTTTATCAAACAAGAGATAGAGACACATTTATTTTGAATGGTCATCAATAAATGAAATAAAATATTTTCGATCATTTAGATATGAAATAGAAAATAATCTACAAATATCTATATGTATGATCTCTAGAAGCTCAGTACTTCTTTTAGCATCCTTAGTGGTCTTGTTAGTCTACTTTTCTTTTATATAGTCTCCATAAGTACCAAAGTTTGTAAAGTCAAGAGTCTTTAAGACTTCATCATCTATTAATTTTTAATTCTCTCTATGAAAATATGTCCCCATCTCCTATGCCAAAGTGCAGAGGAAATTCATTAATAATACCCTATTGAACACTTACTTCATTATCTTGCAAAGTTAAAAGACTAGACTTATAAGTAGAATCTAACACAAATTTAAATAACTTATCAACTAAAATTTTAGAACCAATAATTTTTTTGTCTTTCAAAAGATCTACAACTGAACCATAAAAATGAAACTGAAATCCAAGACAAGTTAATCTGGACACAGAAACCAAGTTTCTAAAAAATTATGGAATATAAAAGGTGTTTGCAAGATCCAATTGAAAATCAAATTTTAAAACTAATCTATAAGTATCCACTGCTTCAATATGTGAACATATCTGATTTTCCAAAAAGATGCTTTGTTCACTTCCCACTGATTTCCTCAAATATAAAAAATCTTGCATATTAATAATAATGTGAATTGTAATAGCTGAATCAATCCATCAGGTGGTATTATCAAGATCTCAATATAACAAGATTCATAGCACAAAAATGTGAAGATATTTTTTTTTTCAAGTAATTTCTTGTGCTTAGCACAATCATTCTCAAAGTGTCTCTTTTTCTTGTAGAAATGATATTTATCCTTATTGCCATTCCGCTTTATTTATACACCTACTTTTTTTTTCAAGAAACACCTTTATCTTTCTTAGCATTTCCTTTAGTATGATTTACATAATGAGTTCTCATCGGTATCTCATGCTTTAGCCTCTCCTCTTCTTGCACACACATGGTCAAAAGTTCATTAATTTATCAATTTTTCTTCTTTGTGTTATAAGATATTTTAAATGGTCCATATTTTGGAGGGAGATGGTTGAAAATGAAATGCACTAAAAATACTCAGAAATCTCAATTCTAGAGACCTCAATTGAGCAACAATATCCCTCATTTCCATAATCCTACTTTTATCATGTGTTATACCTAAAAGTTTTTTGGTAAGATGCTGGTTAATGCCTTGTTAGAGCTTATAAATTATTTTTCAATAGCTTTTATGTAGTCTCTGACCTTATTGCATTTTGGGATTGAACCCCTAAAGCTCTTACTCATATGGGACTTAATGAGCATAAAAGTTAAGTGATTAGATCACTCCCACTGCTTATAAATAGCCCTCTCATTTGGCATACTTGATTTCATAGGGATGGATGATTTATCCATACGAAGAGCCAACTCCAAATCCATACATCTTGGAGTTAAAAGAATCTTATCTTTCCAGTTACCATAATTATCACCCAATAATATTAGAATATGAGAAGAATCATTAAGAAAAGTAATAGCAGAAATAATTGCAATAATTGAAGACAAACATATATCAATGCTATGAAGCATAAACTTGATTTGAATTAACCAATTGTTAAATTCAATAGTAAATTTTAAACCTTCCTGTGAATAGAGGTTACAAACATGAATAGAATTTACTTAATTCTTTATTAATAAGACTAGCAAACACTATACTAAAATGATATTTCCATACCTATCAATTTAGGAAAATTTTTGTTTTGATGTCTAGTTTACTATCTTATTCCAAATGCACCAAAATGGCTGCCTTTCCATGGGGCTAGACAACCATGCCATTAAATAACCACTTACACATGTGTGACTAAAATTTATTGCACATCATAATGACTTAAGATGCTGTGGCTATTCTTAAATCTATGATGTCTCAAAATTTACATTGTAAATAAATTATCAACTCATCCAAATATTGATAAATAAGTAAATAAATCACTCATGTAATGTGCAAAACAAAAATGCTGTTACATGCAAGTTCCTAATGTTCTTGTTGCTCCATGAATTGATTTTGATGATTACAAAATATTTGAGGAGGTTATTAATGATTTTGACTTGGAAAAAGATTTATTATATTTCAGAGGCAAAATCATAATTTTATCAAGTTCTGATTCGAAAGCCTCAAGAGCAAGAACAGAAGATTTATGATCTATTAGAAGTAATTTCATATTTTTTGGATATATATTTTGAGAGAAAATCAAGTTTAAAGAAAAAGATCGACCCCTAGGGTCGATCCCTGTCAAAAGGGCTGAATGGCACACTATTTTTGACTGGCACACCCAAAGAGGACGACCCTAGGGGTCGACCTCTGTTGTCTGTGTAAGTCAAAGATACAGAACAGTCGCTTTCTATTCTATGCTATAGATGTCGACCCCTGTGCATGGGACAACCCTTTGAGTCGACTCCTATGATAGAAAATCTTCGTAACGATTAGTTTTTTAGCTTATTTTGACTGTATTTAATGCTCCTTTAATGCTCTCCAATAGCTCAAATCTATCCAGATTTCTCTCTACCATCTATTGAAGATATAAAGGTACTTAAAGGAGGAAAAAAGAGAAGAGATTCAAGCATTCATTTCAGCCCTAAGCACAAAGCCCTCTTCAAGCAAAAGAAGCTTTCATTTCAAGTTCACCAACCCCTCAAGAGTTCATTCAAGTCTTCAAACCTTGAAAAAAATCAGAAAAGCTTCTTCCTTATTGTGTAAAGTATACTTAAAGTTTTATTTGCTCATTAAAAGAGCTAAACTTGTATTTCTTTATCATTAACTCTTATACTCTATTTTTGTCTTGATCTTTAGTCTTGGAAGGATTCCAAAACTTGGATAGGTTGATCCGAATCTTGAATCGAATTGTATTGGGTTGGTTTGCACCCGAAAAATAAATGTTCTAGCTTGGGATAGCTAAAGTCAAAGGTACCGACGTTGTATTCTTGTTGAATACATTTTAGTGGATTCAAATTTTCAAGTAGGAGCTTGAAAAGTGGATGTAGATGCAAGGTTGGCATCGAACCATTATAAATTTTGATTGTTTGTGTTGTGCTTACTTGCTCTCTTTCTAAATTTTTTTATTTTCTTGCATTCTTGCATCTCATTTCTACACCTTGCTTAAATCACTTACTATATATAACTTACTTATTATTACTTAATCCTTATGGTTCTAAATTAACTTTAAAATTATAAAAACCCAATTCACCCCTCCTCTTGGATTGCATAGCTGGGCAATAAGTGATATCAGAGCTTGGTGCTCTAGTCCTACTTTGATTTAACCATCAAAGAGCCAAAGATCTATGGCAACTCAAGTTGGTGCTTCACTAGCCGAGGGGCGGTCCATAAACCAACCTCCACTTTTCAATGGATCAAACTACACCTATTGAAAAGCTCGGATAAAAATTTTTATTCAAATACTTGACTATGATATGTAGAGTATCATAGTTAATAGACCACACACACCCACTAAGATAATTGATGGTATAGAATCAACTAAATCCAAAAGAAAATGAGATGAGGTTGACAAAAAAATGGCTCAACTCAATGCTAAAGTCATGAATATTTTATATTGTGCTTTAGATGCTAATGAATTTAATCATATTTCAACATGCATGTCGGCTAAGAAAATATGGGATAGGTTAGAAGTAACACATGAAGACACTAATCAAGTTAAAGAATCAAAAATTATCATGCTTATGCATAAATATGAACTCTTTAAAATGGAGCATAATGAATCAATAACTAAAATATTTACTTATTTTATGTATATTATTAATGGTCTAAAAAATTTTGATAAGTCTTATTCTAATAACGATCTTGTGAGAAAGATTCTTAGGTCTTTACCAAGGACTTGAGAGGCCAAAGTGACCGCAATCTAAGAAATCAAAGATCTGAATGTTTTACCCTTGGAGGAGCTTCTAGAATCGCTAATAACACACGAGCTAAGCATGAAACAATATCAAGAAGAAGATGTCAAGAAGAAGAGGACAATCGCCCTCAAATTCACTGCTCAACTCGATGAAGAATCCGATGAAACAGAAAATGAAGAGCAAGATGAAGAAATAGCCCTCATCACAGGAAGGTTTAAAAGATTTTTGAAGAAAAAAAATGAGAGATGAGGAAGAGGCCACTTACAAAAGGGGAGCATAGCAAGGAGAAGGATAAGGAGCAGCCCCTTATTTGTTATGAATGTAAGAAGTCGGGACACTTTAGGTCCGAATATCCATAATTTAAGAATGGCCCCAAGAAATATAAGAAAAATGCTATGGTGGCTATATAGAGTGATAGTGATGAGTCAGTTTCGAAGAAGAAGATTCACATGAACAAGCCAACTTGTGCCTTATGGCATATGAAAATGAGGTAAAAGCTGAAACTCCTAATGACTTTACTTTTAAAAAACTTCAAAAAGTATTTTATGATCTAGTTGATGATCTGAAGAAGTTAGAGATAAAGAACAAAGAATTAAAATTAAAGAATCAATCTTTACTAAAAGAAAATGAGATTATTTCAAATGAAAAATTGATCTTAACACAAGAAAATCTGAACTTGAAAAATGAAATTACTAAGTTAAAACCTATGGTAGAAAAGTTCACTCAAAGTTCAAATAAACTTCAAATGATACTTGATAATCAAAAGGTCATTTATGATAAAGCCAGTCTTGGCTACAACCCTTTAAAGAAATAAAAATTTTTAAAAAATATCTTTATGAACTCATCAAGCAACAAGTTTTTAAATATTACTTGCTTTAAATGTGGTAAAGTAGGACATAAATTATATACCTATTTCTTTAACAAATCTAAAAATTCTAATGTGAAGAAAATATGGGTTTCAAAAAGAACCATTGTGACTAACCAAAAAGGATCTAAAAAAATTTGGATATCTAAAGTCAAAATTGATTTTTGTATGTAGGTGTGTCTTGCATCCCAAAAAATAAATCAAAAATGGTATCTTGATAGTGGGTGCTCAAGACACATGACCGATGATGAATCTCAATTCATCACACTTGATGCAAAAGATGGAGGGATGGTCGCCTTTAGAGACAATAGCAAAGGAAAGATCATCGGTATAGGTAACATTGGTATCACTCCCTCCAAGTATATTGAAAATATTTTATTAGTAGATGGTTTGACATATAATTTATTAAGTATTAGTCAATTCTGTGATAAAGAGTACAAAATTATTTTTGAATCTTCATTATGTATAGTAACTAGTCTCAATAATGAAGGCATTATATTTGTTGGGCATAGATATAGTAATATTTATATGGTATATTTGAATGATCTTTTCAAGATAAATATGCAATGCTTAGTAGCTTTGAATGTCAAAATTAATGAGACTAGTTGGCTTTGGCACCGTAGGCTTGCATATATTAGCATATATTCACTTTCTAAACTTATTAAAAAAAAATTGGTTATCAATTTACCTAAATTAAATTTTAAAAAAGATAAAATTTGTGATGTATGCCAATTAGGTAAATAAATAAAAGTCTCATTCAAATCTAAAAATATTATTTTAATTTTAGGCCATTAGAATTATTGCATATTAATTTATTTAGACCCACTAGAACTACTAGTTTAGGTGAAAAATGATATGGCTGTGTAATTATTGATGATTTTTTTTGTTTTATATGAATTTTTTTTTGGCACATAAGGATGAAACTGTCCATGTGTTCTCAAAATTTTATCAAAAAGTTACTAATAAAAAAAAAATTTAATTCAAAATATTCGAAGTGATCATGAAACTAAATTTGAAAATCAAGATTTTAAAAAATTTTGTGATGAAAAAGGCATTGACCACAACTTTTCAGCACGTAGAACATCCCAATAAAATGAGGTAGTAGAAAGAAAAAATATCATGCCATGTGAAAGCAACCTCTCAAAATATTTTTGGACGGAAGCAATTAACACGACGTGTTACATTTTAAACCATGCTTTAATTAGACCAATTTTAAAAAAAACACTCTACGAGCTTTTAAAATCAAACATTGTATTTTTTTATATTTTTGGTTGCTGATGTTTTATTTTGAACAATGGTAAAGAGAGATTAGAAAAATTTGATGCAAAATCCGATGAAGCTATTTTTCTCGGTTACTCCTCTTCTAGCAAAGCTTTTAGAGTTTTCAACAAAAGAACTTTAGTAGTAGAGAAGTCAATATATATTATTTTTGATGAGACTAATGATCTTCCTTCAAAAAAGAGTGAAGGTATTGATGATGCAGATTCTCTTATAAAAAGGATGAAGGAGCTCACCTTAAAAGACTCAACAATCTAAAATAAAGAAGAACATGAAAACAAACAAGAAGATGAAGGTGAAGAACAACAAGAACAACCTCAAGATACCAATGATCTATCCAAAGAATAGAGGTATGATCACAATCACCCTAAAAAATTAATCATTGGTGATCTTACACATAGAGTAAGAACTCGTTGTTCACTTAGAGATGCATACAATCATTTTACATTTGTTTCTCATTTTGAACCTAAAACTATATATGAAGCTGAAAAAGATTATAATTGGATAAATGCAATGCAAGAAAAACTTAATCAATTCGAAAAAAATAATGTATGGACTTTAGGATCAAGACCTAAAATTATTCAGTAATTGGCACAAAATAGATATATAAGAATAAATTGGATGAACAAGAAAATATAATTAGGAATAAAGCAAGATTGGTTGTAAAAGATTATAATCAAGAAGAGATAATTGATTTTGATGAGACTTTTGCACCTGTTGCTAGATTAGAAGCAATTAGGCTTTTACTTGCATATGCATACTTTACGAATTTTAAGTTACTCCAAATGAATGTCAAAAGTGCTTTTCTAAATGATTATATTGCTGAAGAAGTATATGTAGAACAACCTCACGATTTTAAAATTATACTTTTTCTAATCATATTTTTAAATTAAATAAAGTATTATACGGTTTAAAATAAGCACCTAGGGCTTGGTATGAAAGGTTAAGTAAATTCTTGCTTAATAATGATTTTTCAAGAGAAAATATAGATACAATCATTTTCATTAAAAGAAATCATGATGATATCTTAGTTATACAAATATACGTTGATGACATTATATTTGGGTCTACTAATGAAACTCTATCAAGATTTTGCTAAGCTCATGCTGGGGGAGTTCGAGATGAGCATGATAGAAAAACTTACATTCTTCCTCGAACTCCAAATCAAACAAATAAAGGAAGAAATCTCTATCACCCAAAGCAAATACACAAGAGAACTACTCAAAAGATTTGGAATGGAGGGCTCCAAAGCAATTGGTACCCCCATGAGCCTATCATGTAAGCTTGACAAGGATGAAGGAGGTAAAAATGTAGACTCAAAATTTTATGGAGGCATGATTGGTTCTTTATTGCATTTAGCTGCTAGTAGATCAGATAGTATGTTTAGTGTTTGTCTATGTGCTCGCTTTCAATCAAATCCAAAAGAATTATATTTAAATACAGTTAAAAGAATTCTTAAATATTTAAAAGGTATACAAACTCTAAGATTATGGTATTCTAAGGACTCATCAATTAACTTAATAAGATATTCAGATGTCGATTTTGCTGGATGTAGATTAGATAGAAAAAGTACTAGTGAAACTTGTCAATTTTTAGGAGTTAACTTAATCTCTTGGTTTAGCAAGAAGTAAAATTTGGTGGCACTGTCTATGGTCGGGACCAAAACTTTGCAGCCGAAAGTTGCTATGCTCAAATCTTGTGGATTAAGCAATAACTTGAGGACTTTGATATCAAACTCAATAAATTTTCATAAGATGTGATAACACTAGTGCTATTAATCTAACTAAAAATTCAATTCAGTACTCTAGATCAAAGCATATTAAAATTGGATATTATTTCATAAGAGAACATATCCAAAATAATAATATAATTTTTGATTATGTTTGTACTAAAAAATAATTGCCTGACATCTTTACCAAGATCTTAAGTGAAGATAGATTTTGTAAAATTAGAAGAGAACTAGAAATCGTTGATCCATCAGCTTGAGTATCTTTCTAATTCTAAGTTTTTTTTTGCCAAAAATTTATTGAACCAATTTTTGAGCTCAATTCTCATCTCTCCCTTCTTAAAAGCTCAAAACTATCCTTTATATGATCAATCTCTTAAATAGACACCCTTGCCTCAAGTTTTAAATTTTTTCAAAATTTTTCCACTATTTTTTTGAATTTTTCTAGCCATGAGTTGACCCCCAGGGTCAACCCTAGGGTAAACTTGTAATTTTTATTAAAATACATCGACGCTCTATTTTATTAGAAAAACTCCATTTGTAAAGGAGCCGATCCTTTGCCTTTCGTCTTCCTCATCCCACCGAACAAAAATCTCCTCCCTCTCTACTCTCTCAACTGCAAAAATTCTCTTAAAATCCCTCTTCCCACCGTGTTTCTCCCTTCAAATCGCCCTTTTAGGAACTAAATTTCTTTTTTTTTCTTCTTCGTTTGGGTGGATCAAGCTTACCCTAGCTTCAAACTCTCTTCTCCAAACCAGCGGTCTATCTTCCCAAAATCTTTATTTTTTCTCTAAAATCCTTTCCACTCTCCTCTATTAGGTCTCCTAAGCTGTTTGCAAGTCTCTCTTGTCCGAAATGGCTTCCAAATTGAAGCTACCATAGAGAAGAAAGTCTATTCATGGGTTAGAGGAGGAAGTATGCAGAAAAAGAATGGTAGCCGAGTCCTCTCCTACTTCAATCCCAGTTTCAGGTCCTGCTCTAGCTTCTTCACAGTCCTCACTTAGTTCAAGCAAGGTACCACTCTCCAATCGAAAAGTAGAACCTAAAAAAAATATAGATTTTAAGTTTTTTGAAAAGAGGGGTTCTCAATTGGATCAAAAATTAAAAGTCAAGGATGGGAGTTTTACTGTCTATTGAAGGAAAATATTTATGTTGATTTGGTTAGAGAATTTTATTTGAATTTAAGTTACTGCAATGGAACAGTAAAGTCTTCAGTGAAAGGTGTTAACATTGTTCTTAATCTATTGCATTTGGGACAAATCCTGCACTTGCCATGTGAAGGTTATACTCATATGGAGCTCCCAATCAAAGAAGAAGAACTAAGTATTATTTTAGGAAGGATATTTACTGAAAATTTAAATAAATTAAAAGCAAGGATTCTTTCAGTAGAGATGAGATTTTTGCATCACATGGTGATCAAACTTTTTGTTCCTTGAAGTGGCAGGCTTGACCTCTTATCTGGTAGGGATATATGTATCATGTACCATGTGATCATCGAGACCCCCTTGAACCTTTCTACTCTGATGTTTGAGGCCATGAGAGAGACCCTAAATAGGTCTAAGGCTCACCTACCTTATGGTATGACACTCACCCTGGTCTTTAGGAGATTCGGAGTTTGTTTTGATTGAGAGGCAGTCACCAAATTATCACATTTTGACACCATCAACAGCCACAAACTACACCGCATGAATTTTTTAAAGACTGACGGCGATTGGTCGAAGGGTGTTGAGGAGAGAGCAGAGGAGGAGGAAATATCTTCACCTCCTCATGATCACAGAGCATCTCCTGATATTCATTTCATGTCTGATCATGAGGCTGGTCCCTCAGAGTCAATAAGGAGGAATGCTTCTGTACCACAGTCAGGGAGCAGAGTAGATCCTTCAGAGATCAGATTTGCAGACGATCAGATTCAGTTGATGTCCCAGCATGTTGCTTCCATTTTATCCCAGCAGTTTGCCACCTCAGATTTTGCTCAGAGGATGATATCTCAGGCTAATCCTAACCAGACTATGATCTCTCATATCTCTACTATCTTTCAGATGCTTACTGCTCAGTCCGCATGACTTGAGCAGCTTGAAGGATATATTCTGAGACTGACGGACAGAGTTTTAGATTTGCAGAGGTAGGTACTAGCCTTAGCCCATCCCCAGCCATAAGAGGACATCACGGAGGTCTCCAACCTGTCTGTAGAGACGGCTAGGCTTCGAGGTATTTTGGAGAGTAGCTTTGATTTTTTGAGGAGAGAGATCAGGGACTCCAGTGAGGCTATCTCTACTCAGATTTGTACCCTGATGCAGTCCATGTCGAGAGCTTTGAAACAATTGGACACCATTTGACTTGTTCTCCTAGCACAGCCCATATCTTCCCAGGCTCTAGGATCTTTCCGTCCTTCTATTCATGTCGGTACTTCTACCCATGGTTGAGGCAGGCATGGTCGAGGATGTGTCTGTGGCTTTGATTCTGAGTCTCCTCATTATATCTCTGACTCTTTTGATTCTGATGCCTCTAGCCATGATATTTATTAGATCTAGCATAGTTAGTCTTTTATGTCTAAGATCTAACTTATAGCTTTTGTATTTGTTGGCTGATTGACTCATGGATAGTTGTATTTTTTTGTTATCCATGACTTTGGTATGGCCTATATATTTTGACTTGAGTCTTATGCATTGTGACACTTATGTATCTGATAACTCTTCAGTCATATTTTGGATATATATATATATATGCTTTTAACTTCTATGAATGTCATTTGGATTGATTTTTATGAATGGCATCAATTGAAATATCTTAATTATGTGATATAAAAAATATCTTATATATGTGCTATGAAATATTATGAATGGCAATATCTTCTATATGAGTAAATTGAAATGTCCTTTATGATTGCTATTGTGAGGGAGAGTCTTCTTTATTTTTTTTAAAAAATTTCTTAAGATTTTAATTGTTGTTGTCAAAAAGAGGAAGTAGAGAAATAAAATCAGACAATAAGCAAATTTATCAAAGAAAATAATCTTATAAGTAATTTTCAAACTAATCTTCAAACTACTCATGATGCATTTTATTCAAATAATTGGCTATAATGTTTAAGTGATGCATTTTCACAAGTTTGAAATTCTTAATCAATGCTTTATATATGTTATATTTTACTTTTGCTCAAGTATTTTGTCATCATCAAAAAGGAGAAGATTGTTGCTCCATGAATTGATTTTGATGATTACAAAATATTTGAGAGGGTTACTAATGATTTTGGCTTGAAAAAAGATTTATTGTATTTTAGAGGCAAAATCATAATTTTATCAAGTTCTGATTCGAAAGTCTCAAGAGCAAGAACAGAAGATTTGTGATCTATTGAAGGTAATTTCATATTTTTTAGATATATATTTTGAGATAAAATCAAGTTTAAAGAAAAGGATCGACCCCTAGGGTCCATCCCTGTCAAAAAGGATTGAACGACAGGCTATTTTTGGCTGTCACACCCAAAGAGGACGATCCTAGGAGTCGACCTCTGTTGTTTGTGCAAGTCAAAGATACATAATAGTCACTTTCTGTTCTGCACCATAGAGGTCGACCTCTGGGATCGACCCCTGTGCAGGGGATGACCCTATGAGTCGACCCCTGCGATGAAAAATCTCCATAATGGCTAGTTTTTCAGTTCGTTTTGACCGTATTTAATGCTCATTTAATGCTTTCCAACGGCTCCAAATCTATCCAGATTTCTCTCCACCATCTATTGAAGACATAAAGGCACTTAAGGGAGGAAAAAAGAGAAGAGATTCAAGCATTCATTTCAGCCCTAAACAAAAAGCCCTCTTCAAGCAAAAGAAGCTTTCATTTCAAGTTCACCAACCCCTCAAGAGCTCATTCAAGTCTTCAACAACCTTGAAAAAAATTAGAAAAGCTTCTTCCTTGTTGTGTAAAGTGTACTTAAAGTTTTATTTGCTCATTAAAGGAGCTAAACTTGTATTTCTTTGACATTAACTCTTATACTCTATTTTTGTCTTGATCTTTAGTTTTGGAAGGATTTCAAAACTTGGATAGGTTGATCCGAACCTTGAATCGAATTGTATTGGATTGGCTTATTCTCGAAAAATAAATGTTCTAGTTTGGGATAGCTAGAGTCAGAGGTACTGACATTGTATTCTTGTTGAATACGTTTTAGTGGATTTAAATTCTCAAGTAGGAGCTTGGGGAGTGGATGTAGGTGCAAGATTGGCACCGAACCACTCTAAATCTTGATTGTTTGTATTGTGCTTACTTGCTCTCTTTTTAAATTTCTTTATTTTTTTGCATTCTTGCATCTTGTTTTTACACCTTGCTTAAATCACTTACTACATATAACTTGCTTATTATTACTTAATTCTTATGGTTCTAAATTAACTTTAAAATTATAAAAACCCAATTCACCCCCCTCCCCCCTCTTGGGTTGCAAAGCTAGGCAACAGTTCATAACTGTAAATAAAAATTTATACATGGATCCTCAAAAAATTATCTATAGATCCCTTATTTTTTTGTCACATTAATTTTTTATAGTTTAGATGAACTCAAGTTAGATTGGTTCACATGAACAACAGTTAAATTGAATCAATAAAAGATCTACCTCAGACTAACTAGATAAAAATAATTAAATATTGTATGAAAGATACAAATTCAACCAATAAGTACACTATAAAAAAATAAGGTATTAGCGATGGTCATTAGCACGGTATTTTAGTCGTCGCTAATAAAGAATATTAATGACGACATTACCGACGGCAATAATTTTATCGCTAATAATTTTTTTACCAATGACTATTAGAGACGGTATTTTTGCCATCTCTAATAATAATTTTTATTGATAAAAAATAGCGACAAAAAATAAGTCATCATAAAAAAATTATTTATTAAACTTATTAGTGACAGCAGAAAGGATATTAGAGACGGTGCTAGCCATCGCTAATAATCATTAGCAACGACACTGTTAGCATCAGATTTAGCTGTCTCAAATTTTTTTTTATTTATTAAACTTATTAGCGACGGTGAAAAGAATATTAGTAACAAAATGAGTCATCACTAATAATCATTAGTGATGGCACTATTAGCGACAAAAATTATCATCATAAAAATTAAAAAAAATTATTTATTAAATTTATTAGTGATGGTAAATAATAATCTTCATCATTCATTATCTAAATAATTATCGTTAGAGTATCGTTACAAAAGATCATCTCGATCCGATAGTCCTAGCTATGTCGATCAATAAAATTTAATTTCGACGGTCATGAACGATCGCATGATGATGTAATAAATAGAGGCATCGATGGATTTAAAAATTTATAGTGATGATCTCAATGATATTTATAGCATACTATTAAAATTTTACTTTAATTAGACATCATTATCATGGTCAATTTAGTACGAAATGATTTCGATCGTTAAATGAAAAATATGTGATCAAAAGGCCAAACGACGTCTGATTAAGGTAATTTTTTAAAAATAATCTTTGTTACTATTTTAATTATTTATATAGTGATGATCGTAAAATTTAAATCACGTATATATGAACCATCCACATTAAGTAAATCTTACAAAAGTACAAGTATAATTACTTAAGGATTTTAAGAATGAATTTCAATAGACATAGTTTTGGATTGTTCATATACATGCAATTTAAATTTTATGATCATCATCAAATAAATAATTAAAATAATGACAAAGATCATTTATCTAAAAAATCATCTTATAATCAGACATCATTTGGCCTTTTGATCACTCATGTTTCATTTAACAGTCTAAATTATTTCGTACTAAATTGATCCTGATAATGGTGTTCGATTAAAGTAAAATTTTGATAGTATACTATAAATATCATCGAGATCATTGTTATAAATTTTTAGACCCAGTGATGGTCTACGCGACCATTTATGATCATCAAAATTGAATTTTAATGATCGATATATCTAGGGCTATAGGATCGAGATAATCTTTTATGACGATACTCTAATGATAATTATTTAGATAATAAATAATGAATATAAATTTTAAATCTTAAAATTAATAATTTTTTAAAATATTAATAATTTTTTAAAATATTAAAGTCATTAGCGATAGCTTTTAGTGATGACATTTTTGTCATCGCTAATACTATATATTAGTGATGGAAGATGACTAATAGTGACGATTTTTTGCCATTGCTGCTAAATTTAAAATTTAAAAAAAAATATTTTCAATTATAATTGTAATTAAATGTATTAGTGACAGTTGTCTATTTTTAGTGACTAAATTTGTTGTCACTAATACTTTTCCCGACGGCATTAGCAACAGCACTTCCCCATCACTAATAATTTTGAAAAAATTTATTTAAAAATTATAAAAAAAATATTTTTATCCTTGATAAAAGTATTAGCGGTGGCTATCCATTTTTAGTGATGGGTTTTGCCATCGCTAATAGTTTTATCAGCGGCATTAGCGATGGGGACTTGCTGTCGCTAATATTCCACCACACATATGCAAGCATCGGCAGAAAAAAATTTCTCCTCGCACTCCTCATCTCTCTCCTCTTCCCTCCTCTCAACGGTAACCAAACCTCTTTCAACACCCTCTCGTCGATGCCCAAACCCCCCTCAACCTCCTCTCGTCGGTGCCCAAACACCCCATCCCTCCCTGCCCCATCCCTCTAGCATCCCACAGCCTTGAGCTCGCATCCCTTCATGCCCATGGCTGCCCTGACCCTGCCAGCCCCGACGTCGTCGGCCCGATCCCGTGACTGTGAGCCCGTGTCCCTCCATGCCCACTACCACCTCGACCCCACCAGCCCGACCCCACGGACCTGAGCCCGCATCCCTCCATGCCTGCGGCTACCCCAACCCCACTAGCCTCGATGTTGTTGGCCCAACCCCGCAGCCCCACCCTGCCCCAGCCCATGGCCCTATCCTGCCCCAACAGCTTGACCCCACGGCCCCGACCTGTGCCGCCTTCCGACAACCTCATCCCCGCGCCCTCATCTCCGCAGTCGGGTCTTAGCCGGCATCCCATCTCTGAGCCGACGTTCCGTTCCTAGCCATCCTCTCACCCCTTTGTCCCTGCATGCCAGCCCACCTTCTATTGTGAGTATTAGCAATGGCATTAGCGATGGCTCATGCCATCACTAAAAGTTATTTATTTATTTAAATTATACTAATTAAGTTTAATTATGTATTAAAAATTAATTAATTAAATACTAATTTAATTAATTAGCTAGATGTTTGATTAATTAATTAATTAGTTAATTAATTAGAAGCATGGGACTTAAGTCTCAACATGCTAAGCACTCGGACTGAAGGAAGGTGTCGAGCAGGGTCGGGCAGCATTGCAAACATGAGGCTGGGGCGTGCCCTGCATGCTTGGATCTTGAGTCCCAGCTAGCGTCTAAGACATCCAGCTCCCGTGCGCCCTACATGCTCAGGACAATGGAAGGTGCCGGGTGGCATTGCAAATATGGGGTTGGGGCATGCCTTGCGCGCTCAATCTTTGGGTCCCAACTGGCATCCAAGGTGTCTAGGGCGCGCTCAGGCCAATGAAAGGTGTCGGGTAGCATTGCAAACACAGGATCGAGATGTGCTCTATGCACTCGATCGAGCCTCAGGTCGTAGCCCATGTCCAGGGCAGCCAGTCCTCACGCAAGTGCTAAGTGCATATTATACGGCATCCCATAATTGGATGTTAATTTAAGTAATTAATTAAGTATTTATTTTAAAAAAATTTATATTGCATGGAATCATAGATCCATCTTGTGGTTAATGTATATATTCTACTGTATTTGTATATTTATATATTTTTATACGGATGAAAGAATTATGTACATTGATCAATTGATTGTCCAGTATAGATAGTTTGAAAAATGTAAGTTATTTTATAGGTCATTACAATAATCAAATGGTATGTTGAGGATTCAAAAAAAATTTTGGATAATATTTTTTTTTAGTTCTCTCCACACATCTTCAATCGTATGGAGAGAACTAAAAAAAAATACTACCAAAATTACTTATTATACTATACTTATCTTATGCATATATACATAATATGATGAGATGATGAGATGGGATAACCCGATGATAAGCGAGGAAGAAATTTTTACTCAATGCTCATAGAACTTTGCAAATTGGTTCCATAACTGGTAAGCAGCCATTATCATTTTATTTAATTTAATTTTTTTTAATTTATTTCTTTTATAATATGTAGGTCATGCAAGGCGATAAATCCATGCCTTGAAAGTTAAGACTATTAGATTACCAGCCAACAAAGTATGTGACATGTTATAAATGCTGTAATATAAATGATTTCAAATTTTACATGCAGCAATATGGAGAACATAAAAGTATAATAAACAGTTGTGTGTGTATAAAGGGTAGCTGGTTTGATGTCGAGATGGAGAGTGACTACTATAGGATCCTCGAAGAAGGGATCAAGTTGACCTACTCTTTACATGATAATAGTGTCATTCTATTTAAGTACTGATGGTTTGATATCGATGATTGTATGAAGATTGATCCACAGCACTGGCTTATTGAAATCAAACATGGATCAGAAGCATATGTCAGTGACCCCTTTGTGCTAGCCCAACAAGCTGCGCAAGTGTATGATACTCTTTTTCCATCAAGAGAGAGAGGAAGAAAAGATTGGTAGACAGTATGTAAGGTTAAGTCTCGAGCCATTCATTATATGCTCGAAGAAAAAGAAGAGCCCCAATTATCATAATGCTTTCAGGAGGATGAAACATTAGGATTTCATTGGTCTTCAATTGATGCTGAGTTGGATGCTCCAGGAATTGTCATACATGATGGCCAACATAAGAAGGTAGATCCAACTGATTTTATTTTAAAAGATAATCCTATCCAAGAAGAAAAAGAAGAGGAAGAAGAAGAACTAAAAGAAGAGGAAGAGATGGAAGAAGAGGAAGAGTAGAAGAAGAGGAAGAATCAGAAGAAGAATTCGAAGGGTACTAGACATTTGAAGATGCCGATGAGTAGTGCAAAACATATAATCCTTGAATCATTTTAAATCTTACATTGCCATCCATAATTATATAATTAATTTGATGAATCTATTTATTTTTATTTTTAGAGATTATGCATCATGTCTTTCAGAGATCGGAGCATGCCAGTGGAGGATAGAGCTCTCGAGGAGAGAGCAATCATGCAGCCAACTTATAGGGTTCTGCACTTCTCACACCCAGTGATAAACTTTAACACTTTAGATATTCTTGTTTATATTATTTTATCTTTTGCTAATTAATATAACATTCTTTATTTAGATATTTTGTACTCAAATTTGGAGGACAGGGGGTCACTAGTGACCCCATAGTCACACGCACTAGCGACCAGCTCCTAGACACAGAGGCATAGTAGAGGACCCACCCGGCCGTGGCACCTCCAACTTGATCGGATGATAGAGAGCTCATCCACATTCAGAGCCAATCGTAAGTATTATATCTTTATTGAATATTTTTAAAATTTAGCCATCGTAAAATGTAACATTTATTGTTCAAAATCAATTTTACAGCACAGTTATAGAGAGCTCCGTGCCTTGTGTGATTATTGGAATCATCCAACGATTGATGCCAGGATCGGTGAACGAGTTCTTCAGTTGGCCATCGGGGGCTCATAATGCAGCCTGAGAGATGTTCTTGGTAAGTCAAATTAAGATGTTTAATTTAATAATTCACGATCGATTCATATTGTATTTATTAACACATGCTTGCTTCTACTTGTAGGGGTACTATCGATTCTTAACTCAAGATGAGGAGGTTGGCTGTCCAATCTTCGAGCAGGTGGCCACACATAGGTTTTGAGATAGGCTACACAGCCTACGCAGTCTGCCATCAAGCATTTCAATTTTCAATCACCATCAGACTGGAAGTCCTATAGGGATCACAGAATGCGGATGGATGATGGGAGGACCTCTGCGATCAGTGGAGCAACGATGAATATGCCAGTAGATGACAAAAGGTTTGACAGAATCAGACTGTCCAATAAAATCTGATCAGGGATACAGATAGCTCCATCGGCACACATGTTGTGGTCGATAGATTGGTAAAAAATTTATATCAAAATTTTTTGCTAGAACTATAAAAAATCCTTATATGTATGCTTTTGTTATTTTAATTTTATTATTTACTTATTGTAGATATGGTGTTGGGTCATCCATCAGGTTAGCTGCAGTTATGGGAGGCCACACACCAGTCTAGGAGGACTAGTGATTATTTAGATTCTAGATTACAATAGATCGCGATAAAAATTTTAAATTGTATTTATTAAGTTGTTACAGGATCTGATATGTATATTAGAACTAATGTATTTCTGAACTATGTAGGTAGATTACACGGAGTATGTCGTTGCACGGCATGGTGATGACCTATCCACTCAACCCTCCTTGACCATGAGAGATGGCTTGGATTACTGGAGGGATGAGTAGGAGCCAGGTCATAGGATTCAGCCACAGATTCAACCCTCTAATGGCTCAATACTCTTCTGCATCCTCACAAGCCTCGACATCCCAGACTTGAAACGATGTGCATGTGGAGGAGGTCATACAAAGGCTTTTGAGTTAGCGATCTCAGAGCTTCCAAGATGCCGTTTGTGATATGATCATGGAGATTCTTTGAGATCTATAATTGTGCGATCAGCTGGGCTCATTGTCCCAGTCATCTTAGTAAACTCTTTTACTTGCTTAAAGTTTTCATATTTAGAAGCTTCACATATTTGGGCTTGAGTCGGAAAAGGAGATTTAGGGACTAAAAATTTAATCTAACCATCCAATTGATGGATCGGGGGTGTCTATAGTTTCATATCATCGAATAGAAAATATAAGAATAATTTGTTTGAGAATCGAAGGAGTATATCGAAAGATACATCTTTACATCAAACTTATTAATAAATTTTATTTTTTTTATTTTAGGATGTTGGAACATCCAGCTCTTATCCACCAACTATTGAAAAGGAGCAGAAGGATGAGGAGGATGAGGAGGAGGATTTGGATTGATTTTCTTTTATCTTGATGTATTATATTTTTTGTATACTACTTGTAAAATTATATAATTTATATTTTTAATATAATATAATTAGTTTTTTATTTGTAATTATCATGTTATCCTTGAATTTTAATTATAATAGATGTCAGAAACTATAATTGATTATGATTAAAAAATAAAATTAACTATTATCGACGGTATTAGCGATAGCTTTAGCTTTCAGTAATAATAAAATATTATTATAATTTTTTTATAAAAAATAAAATTAAATATCACCGACGGTATTAGTGATGGCTTGAGCCATATTTATTACTTATTAGTGACAGCATTAGCCACAAAAAAGTCATCGCTAATTATTTTTAAATTATTTTTAAAATTTTATTTAAAAATAAAAAAATAAATAGTGATAAAATTTTGTTAGAAAATATGCCTCAAGATTCGATCCACAAGAAGCCCACAATAAGATCTAGAATGACGAACGGAGTTCAATGAGCCCAAGAATAGTCCAAATGAAGTCCAGATAGAGAAGTTATGCGTGAAAGAAGGTGAAGAGGTAGGCTAGTAGGGCCCAAGGACGACAGACGGGCCCACAGGGAGCATTGGCCTGCAAACGCGTGGGCCAGCCACTCGTGGGTGTGCGGTCCAACAGGCACGCGGCCCAACATGCAGGGGGCATGCGGGCTGGCCGCGAGCATGCGGCCCAGTGCGGGCATGCTCGGACTCGTGCGGTGCGCGGCCCAGGCCATGGCAACGCGTGCGGGCGTGGCCCAGGCGACCCTAGCATGGTCCACCGGGCGCTCGTGCGGTCCACGCACGGGCGAGCAAGTAGTGGGTGAGGAGCGCTAATGTGGTGGGAGACTAGCGAGCCGGTGCACAGCAGGTTCATGTAGGTGCAGTTCAGCCACGATGCACGTGCGGTCCACGAGTGATTTTGCACGATCCGATGGCTTTGGAGCGAGCCGTTCATGATCTGACAGTTGAGGATGACTCTGAACATGATCGGGCTTGATCTAAAGCTATAATGCATGATCGAACAGCTCTTGTGCGAGCCAGTCATGATCGGATGGCCACAGATGGTTCTAGGGTCGATTGGGACTTAGTATTTCTAATGTAACAATATTTTTGAGATTCTGAAGCCTATATAGTTCTGATTGATGAGCCGTTTATTGCATTAAAAAGCTGATGACATCCTGATCACATAGAGGAGACATCAGAGCCAAGGAGAGGCCTTAGCAGCCACTAGGACAGAATCTGGTGTGCGCTTAGGGTGTGCAGTGGGCAGAGCAGAGACTACAGAATACCGATAGGGGATCGGAGGTAGAGCAGAGTGTCAGGCAAAGCAGCGGCGGTGAGGCATAATGTAGCAGCTTCCACATAAAACATCCAGGGGCATCGAGGATCCTGGTACTGGCCGGCTTGTGAAAGGGTCTCCTTGGGGGATTTTGAGAGAGTTTTTGTGAAAATAGTTTCTAGTTGAGAGAGATATGTATACAAAGAGTTGAGAGTGGATATTTTTCTCTTGTATTGTTTCTTTCTCTTGGTGAAGTTTACGTGCCCCGTGGAGATGGTACTTGGACTGTTTCATATACTTGATTGTGTATTCCTTATTTTGTTTCTTCTTTCTTTCTGTTACAACACGTGATACCGGGTCCTGCACAATAATTAGTATTAGAGCAGGTGATATTCCAACAATTGGTATCAAAGCCAAGGCGGTACCAGTGCGAGGTTGCGATGGTGGTGAGCAAGATTAAAGATGGAGAAGACACGTGCAATTAAGAAGGAGATCAACCATGGAGGGTTGATCAATACTCTCTTGTGCAAGAGGAGCCGTATAGATGGAGGATTCCAGCGGAAGCTCAATGCGAGGTGAAGCTCCAAATGGTGATGGATCAGACATGGGACGAGAGACTCGGGAGGATGAGCGATATCACGCGAAGGCTATTCCGAGCAGGTCTCAGGTCAGGAGGTGCTATGAGATGCAAAGCATATAACAGAGATGGATTGGCCTGACTTGACTCCCATGTTTGTCCATTCATTAATAACATGCGATTGTCCTAGGGCATGGGGGCGAGATTTAGAAACTCTCAAAGTCAGATGAAAGTCGAATATCGAGTCGAGATGGAGTTTATTAGGAATACACCTTGAGATTCGATCTATAAGAAGCCCACAGCGAGATCTAGGATGACAAACGAAGTCCAATAAGCCCAAGAACAGTCCAAACAGACTCCAAATAGAGAAGTTATGCGTGAAAGAAGACGAAGAGATAGACTGGTAGGGCCCACGGATGGCGGCCCATAAGGAGCACTGGCCTGCAGATGCACGGGCCAGCCATGTGTGGGTGTAAGGCCCAGCAGGTGCTCGACCCAACATGCAGGGGGGCATGCGGGCCAGTCGCGAGCGCGCGGCCTATCGCGAGCATGCTCGGGTGTGCACGGTGGGTGGCCCAAGCCCAGGCAACACGTGTGGGTGTGGCCCAAGCAACGATGGCACGGTCCATCGAGCACTCACGCAGTCCATGCATGGGCGAGCGAGTAGCAGGCAAGTAGCACTAACATGGCAGGTGACTGGCGTGCCAGTGCACGGCAGGTTCACATGGGCACAGTTCGACCACGGTGCACGCACGATCCACCAACGATTTTGCACGATCCGATGGCTCTGGAGTGAGCCGTTCACGATTGGACAGTTAAGGATGACTCTAGGCATTATCCGACTTGATCTGAAGCTATAGTGTGCGATCCGACAGCTCTGATGCGAGCTGATCATGATCGAACAGTCATGGATGGTTTAAGGGTTGATTGGGATTTAGTATTTCTAGTGTAATAATATTTTTGAGATTCTGGAGCCTATATATCTCTGATTGACGAGTCGTTTATTACGTTGAAAAGCTGATACCATCTTGATCATGCAGAGGAGAAATCAGAGTTGAGGAGAGGCCTTGGCAGCCATCAGGAGAGAGTCCAATATGTATTGATGGTGTGCAGTAGGCAGAGCAGACACTACAGAGCACCGACAGGAGATCGGGGGCAGAGCAGAGCATCAGGCAGAGCAGTTGCGGTGAGGCATGATGTAGCAGTTTTCACAGGAAGCATCTAGGGGTGTCGAAAATCCTGATACTGGCAGGCCTGTGAGAGGGTCTCTTTGGAAGATTTTGAGAGAGCTTTTGTGAGGATAGCTTCTAGTTGAGAGATGTATGTATACAGAGAGTTGAGAGTAGATGTTCTCCTCTTGTATTATTTTTTTTTCTCAGTGAAGCTTGTCTGTCCCGTAGAGGCAGCACTTGGGCTGTTTCACGTACTTGATTGTGTGTTTTTTATTTTATTTCTTCTTTTCTTTTCTGCTGCAACATGTGGTATCCAATCCTGCACAACAATTGGTATCATAGCTGGTGATATTCCAACAAACTTAGCCATTGCTAATGCCATCACTAATAGTCTTCATTAGCAATAGATAAAAGTACTATCGCTAATACGGATAATTAGTGATAAAGATTTTTTCAACCACCAATTAGTGATGGTAAGTCGTTGCTAATATTATTAGCGATACTATTAGTGGCGGTAAAATAACTATTAGCGATAGCAATTAGCCATCGCTACTAGTCAAATTTTTTGTAGTAATAGTCCTAAATTGGATTAATAAAATTTAGTGTGACCAGCTACCAAAATATTATATTATTCTTTTATAACTGATGTGATATCATTAATGCAAGGATACAACCATCTACCCTCCATAAACATTGTTGCTGTCGATCTCCCCGCCTGAGGTCCATCATCAAGGTGGTGTGGCCGAGGTGAAATCACTGCTGGAGCTTCGTTCGAACACCAGCAAAATAAGTCCTCACCGAAGGTGGTGTTCTCCGGTGAAGATCTTTCGATGCTCAAGTCAGAAGATTGAAAAACAATGAGAGAAGAGCGAAGAGTCGATTGCGTATCGTGGAGGGTCCCGAAGCCTTAATTTATAGGAAAGGAGTTTGAGTCATATCTATCTCGGAGTCTTAATGATTTTTGAATTTATCGCATAGATTGATTCAGAGAGAATACTTTTCTTTTATTAGAGACTCGATCGTGGAGGAGTTCTACTCTAACTGAAATTTTCCAAGTTGAAGGAGGGATGGAACTGATGAGGAGATTAGGACAGTCACGGTCGAGGTATAATAGGTCATTCGGGGCTGAGATACTAGAATCTGTGGAGCAGATGCTTGGCTTCAAAATGGCTGAGATTGGTCGGCCATGTATGAGCTATGGTAGGTCAGTTGAGATTGATCTGCCATATATAAGCTATGGTAGGTCAGCCCTATATGAGCTATATATGGTAGGTCGGTCCTGTATAAGCTATAGTAGGTCAGTTGAGATTAGTCGGCCATGTATGAACTTATGGTAGGTCGTCCAAGGATGAGGTGAACCAGGGCAAGGTCGAGGAGCAGGAACTACTGCTAACCCAATAGGTCGTGACAGGTGATCTCCATATCTACTATGTACCTATAATCTGGTAAACATCAATCTCCCATAGTTCGATTTTAACCAAAAATGTGTTAGCCGAAGCCGAGGCACAGATCCATAACAGATGTCCTCCATCTTCGAGATCGAGCTTTTGATAGATCGATCGAAGAAAGTATCAGTCCGAGATTGAGACTGATCTCATCGAGCTGTCCACTGTCGATATGTATCAAAAACTGATGTCCTAAAGCAAACCGTCTTCAAGTTTGGATCAGTAGTTCGTCGGATCTGCGGAGGCTCCGTTTTGACCAATTAAAGGTTGCCACTTATTTTTCATCAAGCAGTCCATGATTGCCCCCCTTTTTATGTGGCCTCAGCTAGAGTTGCCCCCTTCTAGGAATCCTTGACGTTCAAGCTTGTTCGGATGCTATAGTGAATCCAAAGTTCCCACGTGTCTCCCTTTATTTAAGCTCTATCATCAGTTTAGAAGACCAACCTCCCTCTGCATAATATTCCCTAATCTCCCATCGTTTCTAGAAGATCACGGAGATACACAAAGGTACAGGCTTTTCCTTGCTCGCCTTTTTCGCATGCAATGTTCTGGTCTCCGCTCGCAGCCAGCTTCTTTCCGTAGTCGATCCAGTTGGCAGCAATGGGAGCTGTATTCAGACGTACATCGTTCATGTTCACCCGCCCGAGGACATGGCCGAGCTCCATGGTGCCGAACAGCTTGAGAACGAGCACAATCCTTCTTGCCCAACACCACACTTGATTCGGGTGAACTGAACTGGTCTACTCTTACCACAGTGTGATCAGTGGGTTTGCGGCGAGGCTCATCCTGGATAAAGTGAAGGCCATGGAGAAAATGGAGGGGTTCGCGTCTGCACGACTAGAGCAGCACCTTCGTCTTGGCACAACATATATCCCAAAATTCTTAGGGTTGGACCAATATAACAGCCTCTGGATGAAGTCCAAGCGAGGCAGTCATCATAGGGGTGCTGGACAGTGGTGTCGTTCCTTCCCGTTGCTCCCAAGGGAGCTTAAGCGCTTGTATTTTAGTTCGGGCATGTCTGGGCTCCAATCATAGGTCGGCCCATTTCCTGGACCTCGACGTTTGCTGAAGTATTTTGTACTGGATCGGTCGAGTTTTGTAAAAATTTTTTTTTAATGAAGTTTTTTTTCTTATATATTATGATGCCAAGTTGGAGGGGTCAGCTAAAGAAATACAATGGAGTTCGGTATCCAATCTCAGCTAGATGAAGCCAGCTATAGGTGATCGTTAGATCGGTGTCTAAACTTTAGGCCGTCTCTTAAGCTATGAAGAGTAGAAATCAACAACATTGCCCGACGAGGTGAGCAAGATCGGGTTGACGAATCATTTAGTTTGTAGGAAGATGAGGAACCTATAGGAGACCAAATAGAGATGCATACTGTTCCTCGACTGTAACCAAGGAGCATGCAATGGAGAACCGCTTGGAGATCCATACCGTTCCTCGGTCGTGGCTGAGGAGCGCGTGTTTGGAGACCCGCATGAAGAACATATTCTGATCCTTGGCCGTATTCGAGGAGTGCGTGTATGGAGAACTGCATGGAGAACATATTGCGAGCTTCAATCGTGGCCGAGGAGCGCATGCTTGGAGATCCACATAGAGAATACATTTCGATCCTCGATCACGGCTAAGGAGTGCATGTTTGGAGAACCACATGGAGAACACGTTCAGATCTTCGATCAGAGCCAAAGAGCGCATGTTTGGAGAACTGCATGAAAAACACGTTCTAATCCTCGATCGTGATTGAGGAGTGAGTGTTTGGAGAACCGCATGGAGAACATATTCTGATCCTCAGTCGTAGCCAAGGAGCATGTGTTTTGAAAATCCACATGGAGAACACGTTTCAATTCTCAGTCGTAGTCAAGAAGCACATGCTTGGAGAACTGCATGGAGAACACATTCTGATCTTCGACCGTGGTTGAAGAGTGCATAGTGGAGAATCGCATGGAAAATATGTTTCGATCCTTGATCATGATCGAGGAGTGCATATTTTGGAGACCCGCATAGAGAACACATTCTGATCCTCAGTTGTGGCCAAGGAGAGCATGTTTGGAGAATCGCATGGAGAATACGTTTCAATCCTCGACCGTAGCCAAGGAATGCGTATTTGGAGAATACATTCCGATCCTCGACCGTAATCGAGGAGCACGTGTTTGGAGAACTACATGGAGATGCATTACGCTCCGCTCATCCATAGACAAGGAGCATGCGAGCTAGAGAACCGCATAGAGATGCATATCTCTCCAAGGCTGTGGCCGAGGAGCACACGAGCTGGAGATTCGGGTTGCAGGTCTGCATAAAAAGAATGAAAGAACTCGCCATATTGGCTCTGGCTCAGCTCTCCGATTCTTAAATCAAGTAAGATTTTGAAATGACAATAAAGGAAATAATACATGACTAGAGTCGTATTACCTTATTTTAGTTAATTTGCCTCTTAGTCGGCTCTCTTAGGTTGGCATTCTCAAGTTAATCTTTTCACCTCGGCCTTCAGGAGCTCGATTTCAGAATATCGGCCATTGGAGGTTGGCTTTTAGGAGATCGACATTTTGGAAGCTCAACCTCTTAGAAGGTTGGCCTTTGGGAGCTCGACTTTGTAGAGATCGGCTTTTGAAAACTCGACCTTATGGAAGCTCGACATTTTGGAGGTCGATCTTTGAGAGCTCGATCTTTTGGAAGCTCGGTCTTGTAGAGGTCGGCCTTTGAGAGCTTGATCTTTTGGAAGCTCGACCTTATGGAGGTCGGCCATTGGAAGCTCGGTCTTTTAGAAGCTTGATTTTTTGAAAGCTCGATCTTATGGAGGTCAGCCTTTTCACTGCAAAAAATTAAGATATTAGTGATAGTATTTTTACTGTCGCTAATATGTCTATTAGCGACGATATTACCGACGACAACAATTCTATCGCTAATAATTATTTTACTGATGGCTATTAGAGACGGTATTTTCACCGTCACTAATATTAGTTTTACCAATGGTACAAATGTATGAGCAACAGCATTACCATCGCTAATAATCATTAGCAACAGCTCTATTAGAGACGGCAATCACCGTCGCAAAAAAATTATTTATTAAAATTATTAGAGACGACGGAAAGAGTATTAGTGACGGTAAAATAAATCTTAGGGGGTAAAATTATCTGCTCTGAGCAGAAAAATAAATCTAGAAGAAGATCTTGGGCAAAAGATCCAAGATCTTGAGAAGGAGCTGATGGAGATTCAGATTGGCAACTCAAAAAGCAGAAGAAATTTCAGTCTGCAATCTTCCTTCTCTCGATAAATTCTTGATGAACTGATTTCTATTCAGTCCAAGATGTGTGCTATGGAGTCATTCGATGGCTCTACTGAGGATCTTTGGACCACTTGGAGGATTTTGGAGCTATCATGAGGTTATAAGAGGCGTCTGATTCCCCACTCTGTATCACTTTCCCCATTACCTTAAAAAATTTACAAAAATCTAATTTTCTAATCTTCAGCCAGGATCTATCTCCTCTTTTGAACAATTAAGCAAACAGTTCATCACTTACTTTGGCAATAACAGGTTCACCTGAAGAATACTAACAGCTTTTTTTCTATAAAGCAGCAAAAAGGTGAATCGCTGTGGAATTATACTGCATGCTCCAATGTAGCTACTCTAGAAATGAAGAACTTCAATGAGTCCATTGATATGGTAGTTTTAAAGTAAGGACTCAGGAGCAACTGTCTAATCTTCTCCCTTGACAAAAACTACCCGAATAACTATGAGCAAATGCTCGTCCGGATACGAAAGTATGCACAGACTGAAGTGGAAGAAAGCATACTCCATCAGGCGAGAAAAGAAAAAAATGAGAAGAAGCGACTAAGGGAAGATGGTGAAGCTCAGCAAAATAATAATGGCTCCAACTGATCACAGAGAAATTCAAGGTCAAGAAACACACATCGACACTTTGATTTCTACACTCTTTTGTCTTCCCCTCAAATACAGATTCTCATGAAAATTGAAGGAGAAGGATATCTCCGAAAGCCCACTTCTATGAAAGCCCCACCAGCAAAAAGAAACAAAAGAAAATATTACCATTTCCATCAAGATCATGGGCACGATACTGAAAATTGCACACAATTGCGAGATGAGATAGAAGCCTTGCTACATCGAGGTTACCTCAGTAAATACATAAGGCCAACAAAAGCAATTGAATATCTACATCAGACGAAAAATAATCCTGAAAAACAGAACCGACCAGCAGCTGGGGTCATCAATATAATATCTGGCATATCACAAAAGGCTGATGATCCATCCCGTAGGAGGCAACCAATTCTGATCAATTAAGAGCCGATCTAGATCTTCTACTCCTCATACTTGAAATTCTGAAAATCTCGAAGTATTATCAATAAAAATACTCTATGAAGCTCATTTTTGTACATCATGTATTATATAAAAAGCAAAAAAATCGATCTCCGGATCGAGCTAAAGCCCCAAAAGGATAAAGATGGAGATGAGATCTCCTGATCAAGGAAAAGCTGATCTTCAAATCGAGCTTAAGCCTCAAAAGGGCAAAGATGGAGATAAGATCTCCTGATCAATGAAAAATCGATCTTTGGATCGAGCTTAAGCTCCGAAAGAAAAAAAATGGAGATACGATCTCCTGATCAATAAAAAATCAATCTCCAGATCGAGCTTAAGCCTCGAAAGGATAACGATGAAAATAAAATCTCCTGATCAATGAAAAGTTGATCTCCAAATTAAGCTTAAGCTCCAAAGGATCAAGATAGAGATAAGATCTCCTGATCGATGAAAAATTGATTTTTAGATCGAGCTTAAGCCTTGAAGGGTCATGATGGAGATAAGATCTCCTGATCAATGAAAAATCAATCTTCGGATCAATCTTAAGTCCGAAAGAACCAAAAATCCTATCTCCAGATCGAGACATGTTCCAAAGGATCAAAATATCGATTTTTGGATCGAGACAAATCTTCTTGAGGACCAAAATATCGATCTTCGGATCGAGATAAGTTCCGAAAGGATCAAGATCAAGTGAGATATCCGATCTCCAGATTGGACATCACAAAATGTCAACTTGACAAATTCTGACTTAAAATCTCAGACAACATGCCTTTGAAAAGGAAGAAAAAAGATTGAAATCCGATCAAATATGCAGGACATCTGACCTGCCTACTCCGAGTTCAAGTAGAAGGATTAGTGGTTTACTTGAAGAACCAAACAGCACATATTCACCACCTCAGATAAGCTGAGGATTTTCTTTCATGAACTACTTTTTTCGTCTAAAGCAATCTCTTTAGATTCAAAAGTAGAGGACAAATATTGTGGGATCTTACCACCTCAGCCAATGTCCTCGAGACTCATGCTCAGGAGCTATTAAGTTGACAAGAATACTAATGTGAGCCTTGAAGGCCGACCTCATCAGATGGCCGACCTCATCAGAAAGTTAAGGTCGTCAGAAAGCCGACCTCATTGGAAGGCTGAGATCAACATTATCTGGACACATAGCAACAAATCATTATCTGAGTTAATGACACTCTCAGATTACATCGATCTCTAGCCGACCTGACTCTTCAATATTATCCATTAAGTCAGCTTAGTCCAGAATTACTAGTAAATAGAACACTCATCTCTGTTATCTGTCGATCTTCGTCAACCGAATCAACTTACGTCGGTTTCTGACCGATCTGATTGCTGATACTCAGGTATGGCATCCAGTTCATTTACTTATATTAGATATTCCACATCAGTCTTTTACCGATGTACTATTATATCTATGTATGCTTATTTGACAGCTGTCATCCAACTCAACCGTAACTGCCTTCTAGTTGTTTTCCAACTTATTTGTCACGTGAATAGTCGCCCCACAATTTCTTTATAACTGATCATTTTGTTACAACAACCAAATGACCTAATAGATCTCTAACAGTCTAATAGCCTAATAAATCTCTAACGACCTAACAGATCTCCAATGACCTAAACAGCCTTTCTTTAAGACCTAAATAAACTCCCTTTATTAAAAAAAGATAAAGTACTCTCTGAAAGATAAATCCCAATCATGTCCAAATTAAGAGTGAACAAAGATAAAACTCTGCTAAAATTCCCACTAAAGAACCAGAATTTTCTTCACTTAAAATTCATTCTATTTATCTCCATTCACAGACTCTCACTTTTTGTTTTCTATTTTTTTATTTTCACTATTTATTTATTTTTATTATTTATTTTTAAGATTCTGACTGACTTAAATATCGGAGGATTCTAAACCAAAAGATATCTCATAATTTTAAGATTTTTTTTGCAAATTTTGCTCACGATTCACATCAGCACAACTTTTAGCTCTCTAACTCAATTTAGTACCGACTTCATTGTTGGAGCCTTGCAGCAGTAAAAAAATTGAAGTGCTTCGAATGTTTTCTCAAATCGAAATACAACTCTCTTCGACCAAATGATTAAAATAAAAATTTTTCATCCTATTACAGAGTTCAGCTCCCCACGACCAAAACATAATATAACATAATATAACGGATAGATTAAACAATTATCTAAAATTAACAGCAAGCACCGTGGGTGGCATGTCCATCTCCACACAATGTGCGTGGGCTTCATTCGTGAAGCTCACTCAACTACGTCAACCATGCATCGCCCATGCAATGATCTGATATTCTTAGCACAACCCATCATGTGTGCATGTTCATGGTCGAATAATAATTTCACAATGTTTACCAAAAGAATACTATTTCACCATGGCCCAGTATATCACAACTTTATTACAGTTTCACGTAGAGTAACCATGAGAAGCACTCCATCCAAGCTTCCAACTTTCAAAATATGAATTTCAGTCAAATCCATAACCACAAGCATTGAGAAGTCCCGGAATTTCAGGCCATCCAACATTGCAAGCAAACACCAAATCCACAAATAAAAATTAAGAAAATATGCTAAACAGGCCAAAATATGAATACCACTACCACGGCATAAATAAATCTATATATACAGGTCCCATGACTCAAAAGCTCGACCATACTTCCCACCCATTCTTTTTACAAATTATAGGCCTCAATTTGAACCCCAAAATAGAATTGAATCACAGTAGACTCAATTTCTAAGAATGGATTGGAGAAAACAGCAGATATAAAAATGCAAAAACTACCTAAAAAAGGAGAATTAGAAAAAAAAAATAAAAAAAAAAGGAGAAGAAAAAGCTTGCCTAACCTCCTCCTCCTCCCCCAATTATTCTCGTATTTACACCTAATATTTAGATATCAACAGTAGAAGGCTAATTAATAATGCAGCTTATGTACACTAACCACAAGGATTTCTCAGCTCCTAACGTTTACTTTGGATGCCGTTAATCACCCTTCTCCAGCTGTTCTTCGTTAATTAAGGATAACAGACCTGGCTTTTAGGCGATGGCGGTGATGCCACAGCCCCTGCGATCGCGGTCGAGGCAATCAAAACCCTCGATCCTCATGGCGGCCGGCTTGAGCCCGAACTTGGTGGGCCCGCAGCCCTTCCTGGAAGATGACGTCGCCGGTGGGCCCACCGGTGGGCAAGGGGGGATGGCCTGTGGGAGAAGGAACGGCCCGATTGGCTTATCCTCCCCGAATCTCGCGTCGTGGACCAGTGGGTTCGACGCCCGGCACGGCGGCGAGCCGCAGAAGAACGGCGGCGACGACAACGCCACCTGGCTCGCCTCCCCACCCTGGAAAAAAGATCGACCAATAAGAACCATCTCATCTATAAACCAAACACAAGTTAAACCGTTTTATTACAACTAAAAAAGAAACCAAAAGTAAAAAAAAAAAATTCACATGGAATATAGACAGGAATGGTTGAAAAAAAAAACAAGAGAACTTTTCTCAGTTGGCTCTGATTAGAAAAACTAATAGCAAAAGCCACAGATCTCGGATAATTGAGCCAGATTCTCAGATCCATGGTTACATCATGGAAAATATAGCTAGTTTTTTCTTTCCCAAAAGAATCTGATCCGAATTCTACGAAGATTTTAAACTAGAAATTAGAAGGGGAGGGGGCAAAAAAGAAAATCGCTACTACCTTTGTCAGAAAAATATCTAGAAGCTCCGTGGCGCCTTTGGATTCACAAGGCAGCTCCGCGTGAGAACTGGGATCCAAGAAATTGGAGGAATCTTGTTAGAAATTAACTTTTTTTTCATAAAATTAAAAAAAAAAAAATCGGAGACGTGAGAGAGAAATTACCAGGGCTGCCACCGTGGTGGCCGAAGCGTGTCGACGCCGACGGCAAGCTGGGTTAGCCTGCGGGGCTTCGGGCAAACCACCGGCCCGTGCGGCTCCGCGACGCCCCTCATCTCCTCGCAGGCCGCGAAGCCGCTCTTCTTACCCGCGCAACGATTCATCATCTTCTTAATTCCCTCAGATCTGCAAGTAAGAAAACCAAACGCGCGCTTTCTTTAATTTCTTATAAACATTTCCACCTCAAACAAACGCCAGATCTGCGGAATTTAATCTCAGATCGCTTAACGGTACAAGCTCCCAAAGAAAAACAGCATATAATTAATGTTAAAAATTAATCTTGTCAACCAAACAAGCAATTCTAGAATAGCAAAAAAACAAAAAAAGAAAATAACAAATTAGAAAGGAAAAAATTAATACTTTACCTTAGAGAGATTTGTGAGTATGGAGGATGGACAAAGAGAGGCAGAGAAGAAGAGAAAAAAAAGGCTGTAGAAGATTTATATCATAGGGAGAAAAAGATAGACCTGGGAAAAAGGAGGGGAGAGAATGGGGGTTGGGGAGCTACCGGGCAGGCAACGGTCCATGATTCGGATGGAAAAGTAAAAACGAATCCGAGAAAATAAAATACATGCCTATTTATTTACTTCCTCACGTGGGCGGTGCGTGCCCCGGCAACCCACCTATTAGTAGATGGTTAGAAAAAAACAGGAGTAGTACAGCGATAGTGTCCAAGAGCGGTGCAGAGGAGCGGGACTCCCTCTCCGTCCTCCGTCCTCGTACCGACCGCTCATTTATTCCACCGACGACCCGTCCAGAAAGCGATTGCGTTGCGGACCAAGCTCTCATTTATAAAAAAAATCTTGAGATTTGTTTTAAAGTTAAAAGAAAAAAAAATGTTGGCTTTTGATTTTGATTGGTGCGGTGTGGTCAGATCTACCGCACTGGTGGGCCACGGTTTGTCCGTAAGCTGGGTATGAACGGTCGTGATTTAGAGAGGGACGACATGAACAGCTGGGAAAAGTTGGGCTACGGGAGTAATATACTTCACGTGATGTGTCAGATTGGAGACCACTAAGGTTTGTCATTTGTCCGGTGTTAACAGCAACCCTGTTTGACGGGGCTCACTCGGGGCGTTCCTGGCGGAAGCTAGGCTTGTGCCTTTGGACCCGGGGTTGGGTCCAAGGAAATGGTCCAACGCGCTCTGAGACAAAAAAAGTAAAGGGCTAAAGCAGTAGAATATTATAATATTTTTTTCGTATACTACTTGAAGAATGAAAATGATGTCCTATTCACTAAAAAGCTTTATAAAGAAGGTGTAAATCCAGACCTGCAGTTGTTTGGCAAACCACTTTACACCCCCTCGGGTAGCTTTTGAGAGCAGCTCTTCTGGAAGAAAAGTCAAATCCGATTATCCCAACCTATGGAAAATGTGGAATCATTCTTTCGTAGCGCTAGAGAAACACTTGATAGATAAAGACAACTGATTTTAACCATTCGATTACTCCTCTCTTCTTCTCTCCTTTTGTGTTGCAGATCGAAGAATGAATCGGAAAGTTGGACATCAACTTTGTAACACGTTATGTGGGATCTGATATGGGAAAGATTCCCTTTGATCATGGCACGAACCGAGGAGAGTCCAGTTCGGACTAGTCCATCTATTCATCTTTAATTATAGAAGGCCTATAGCGGCATTCCCATCCTCGAGCCATTCTCATTCTCTTTTACTGTTCTCTGATCCCCAACTAATTTGAGTGTCGGAAACCTCAATTCTCTTCGGTAGTGTTTGATTGCTGAAAATAAGATGAAATAAGGGTTTATTATATCTTATTCCCCAAAACACATTATAAAATGACAGTGAGACACGTGGATTTTAAATTTTTCATCAAAAATTTATTAATTACATTTTATTCCTTTCTATCTGATTTAAGCTATGCCATATTTCACTATAAAATAGTTTATTCTAAAAAATAATGAGAAATAATTTTATCTTATCCTAATTTAAAGAATAACAATGTATAATTCTAATGGACCTCATAAATTCTCAACCAAACACAAAATTGAAATAGAAATGATGAATAGGTATTCTGAAAAATTGATACTTCTATTCCAAAAATACTAAAATGGCTGCCAAATACTACCTTTGAGTATAGTGACCTCAACCTCGAATCGGAGATCAGCGGCAATTAGAGGTGGCAAAAATCGATCCAACCCGTCAATTCGATCCGTATTCGATCCGTCTTAAACAGATTTGGATTTGGATTAAGCAGGTTTAGATCGTAAACGGATCGATCTGTTTAACCCATTTAATAATCGGATCAAATTCAGGTTTCAGACAATTGATCCGTTTAAACCCATTTAATAAATGGGTCGGATCGGATTATAACCCGTTTAACCCGTTATATTTTTTCTTTACCCTTTATTCCTTAGGGTAAACTAAATAAGTGTTTTACCCATTTAACTCATTCGCTGTTCGGACGATTTCGCTTCCGCAGCTGTTCGCCAATCGTCACTTTCCTCCTGTAGGGTTTTCCATCCCATCCCTCCTGTCGGTCGAGGATCCCCTACCGTCATCCCCACCACCGACAATAGGTGGCCATCTACTACCAGCTCCTCTCCATTCGCGGTCGTGCTGAAGAAAACTCGGAGGAATTACGAGATTTTGCTCGTCTAAAGCTTAGGTATTTTCCTCCTCCTCCTCCTCAATCTCCTGTCTTAGATGCTACTCCTTCCCGATCTCCCCTCACGAGAGCGCCCGTCGGGATCTAGCTTCCATCTTTAGCCGTCGTAATATGCGACATCACGGTAACGACAAACTCGAAGGAATTGTGAGATTTCGCTGGTCCGAAGCTTAGGTATTCCCCTTCGATCTTTGAGGTTGGTGTTCGATCTAGATCCGACGAGTGTTCTTAGGTTGGATTTTTTTTGGATTTACATTAGGATTTCTAGGATCTCATAGCGATCGGGTCTATTATTTGCAATTCTCTTTGTTCATTTGGTTTAAATTAGGGGTTTTAGTCTTTTTTTAGTAGTCATTTCTTTTTTTCTTCTCAATTTTGCTCTGATTTATGGGTTCAATGACATTAACCTATCAATGTTCGATCTGACTCTCAGACGATCATTGTTCTCCTGTGATTTATTTAATAAATATTATCTTGCGTGTCTCATTTATATATTGTTTCATTTATGTATCGATTTGCTGGTATATTCCAAAATTTATCTTAGTGTATATTTAAAGCTTTACTACTTTATTTTTTGATACTGTAATTCAAGATATAAGGTGCTGATTTTTTTGATGTTTTGGGATTTTTTTTATTTCTATTTTTTATGCTGAATGTCAAAGTATGCAGTATGGCCTATGTGTAGAGATTTATTTTAAGATTTGTATAAGGAGGCTATGATGATTTTGAAATATCTTTTTGTTGATTCAACTATTTCTAACAGAAATAATCTTGGACGGCCTTTTTCTACAGGCAATCAATTGTTGTTGTTTTGATTTAATGATAGATGAAATACTAAATTTGAGCCTCCTCTTCTCTTCTTTTCTTTAATGTTCTAACTGTTTTTAATTTTTTTTATGCTTAATATAAGCTTTCATTATATGATATAGATAGATAAAAAATCTATCGTCAATTTAGATCTGAGAAGTGATGATGATGATGATGCCCATGAATCGGCACTTGTAGCTTCAAATACAGCTACAATTGGTGATTCCAGTGGTAAACATAAAAGAAAGTTAACTTCACCAGTTTATCAATTTTTTTCAAATAAATGAAGCAACAAAAAAAATACAAATACATCAAGTGTGGCGTGAAATATCATTTTGGTGGTAAGGTTGGGATTGAAAATTTGAAACGGCATATAGAGAATTATAAGAAGAATCGTGATATGGGGCAAATAATTTTATCACAATCTCAAGGATCTATATCAATGCAGTCTAGTAAATTTAATCCAAAAAAATTTGTGAATTGTTGACATATGCAATTATCAAGCATGATCTATCATTTCAATTTGTTGAGTATGAAGATATTAGATCCTTATTTGCTTATGTTTGTGAGGATGTCAAGTTAGTATCAAAGAATACTATTAACACAGATATGCTAAAATTGTACACAAAAAAAAAAAGTTATTATTATGGCTACACTCAATTCCTACTAAGATAAGCTTGACTTCAGATTTATGGACCTCTATTACCACTGATGGATATTTATGTTTAACCGTCCATTTTATTGATGAAGAATGGATGTTGCAAAAAAAATTTTTAACTTTTATTTCATGCCTCCTCCACACAATGACATATCTTTGTGTGAAATGATTTATGGTTTGTTTATTGATTGGGGGATTGAAAAATAGTTATTTTGTATGACATTGGATAATGCATTAGTAAATGATATTTTTATTGATATGTTAAAGATCCAACTTAATTTAAAAAATATACTTTACTCAAATGGTGAGTTCTTTTATGTTTGATGTTGTACTCATATTCTTAATTTAATTGTACAAGAGGGATTAAAGAAGGTAGATGAATCTATTTACAAAGTTCGTGAAAGTGTTAAGCATGTGAGAGGTTCATAAGTTCAGAAACAAAAGTTTTTGGAATGTCTTAGACAAATATTTTTGGAAAGTAGAAAAGGTTTAAGGCAAGATGTTCCACAAAATGGAATTCAACTTATTTGATGCTAGAAAGTGCTCTTGCTTGTCGATGTATTTTTTTTCATTTGAAATTAAGTGACTCTAATTACAAGCATTATCTATCTAAAGAAGAGTGGAACAAAATTGTGAAGATTAACAAGTTGTTGAGTGTATTCTATGATACTACTCTTATATTTTCTGGAGTTAAGTATACTATAGTAAATTTATACTTTTCTCATATTTTTTTGATTGAGCTCACTTTAAGACAAGAGATGGAGAGTGTAGATGCTTTATGTAATGAATAGCAGGATAAATATATAGAAAATTTGAAAAGTATTGGTCAGATCATTGTTTAATCTTGGCCATGGCAGTTATTTTGGATCTTTGGTATAAATTTCAATTTATAGAGTATTGTTACAGAAAATTGTATGAATATGGCTGTATCGAGACCGCATCCGTGATTGTATATTCTCTCTTTAATCAGTATATAGTTTCTTCTTCTAAAATTTCAGCTTTTGATACATCAACTAATGCAAACATTGATAGTAGTACTTCTTGTAAGACTTCTGAGCCATGTAGAAAAGCAGATATTTTTAAAGTAATATAAATTTTTATTTATCAAAATAAATTTATTATCTTGTACATGATACTAGTTCTAATAAATAACTTATTTTATTTTTATAATATTGTAGGATTTTGATACATTTGAAAGTTTTGAATTTGTGACTACTGTATAGAAGTCTGAATTGAAATTATATTTAGATGAGCCAAGAGTTGATAGGAAGTCTAATTTAGATATCCTTGAAGTTTGGAAAATCAATCATTTTCGATATTCTCATCTTTCTCTTATAGCATATGATATTTTAACTATTCAAATATCTACAGTTGTATCTGAATCTGCTTTTAGTATTAGTGGGCAGGTACTTGATAAATATCGTAGTTCACTTAAACCAGATGTCGGTGAGGTCGTGATTTACACTCGAGATTAGATATTTGAAAGAAAGGTATATAATTTAATCATTGTATTGCTATTATATTTTTTTGAACAAGTTTATTATTAATTATTGGAAGTTTTTAATATAAATATTTTGGAACCCGAGTTAGATGAGATCGTAGAAGATGTCATGAACTTCAGTTCTATCAATAAAGCTCAATCAACTCAAGGCTCGGCCAATATTGATCCCAACCCATAATGAGATGAATCATGGTTATGCATTCTTTTTTGAATTGTGTTGTTCATATTTTTCAGACATATTATCTTGTTATGTTATATTTTGTTTGAAACTTCTTTTTGATTTTTGTTTAACTAAGAACAATGGATGCTGTTATGTTATCTTTGTTTGAAATTTTAGGTACTTGTTTGGGTTTCAAGTAATTTTGAGATTGTTTTAAAGTTTGTATGTGGAGACTATGATGATTTTTGGATATATATTTAATGACTCAACTAATTCTAGCGACAACAATCTTGGATGGCCTTCTTATATAGGCAACCAATTGCAGTCGTTTTGATTTAACTATGGATTAATTATTAGATCTGAGCCTCTCTAGTTAATTACTGAAACTCATAAAATCTTGACTTTTAGGCCGCTACTACCTGTTTAATTTGAACATATTGTTAGTGATGAGATTTGGCTTAGAGTTAACATTGTATCCTATTTGAATCTTCTATATGTGTTACTATTGCTGTATTGCTATCTTCTTTGTCATCACCGGATTGTAATTTAGGAATATATTTTGAATTCTGATGTTATTTACAGTAACATGTTAACTTAATATTTTGATATATATATTTTATGTTCTACAATAGGATATTGCAGGTTTCATACTTTCATGCATGATATAAGATTAGACTTAAAAATACTGTGATTACTTGCTTGGCTGGCAAGCTTTTTTTTTTTATTGAGCAGATTTTCTCTTCATGCTTTATGTTATTTAAAGTGATCATATATTAAATAGTGGCAGCATTTATTTTTCGTTAAGGATAATATATTTCTAGACTTTCAGTTTGAAATGATATATTTTGTCTTGAATTAAACATACTGGCTATTTGTGAATTATGATATTTGTCTTATTTAAAAACAGATTAAATGGGTTGGGTTGGATCGGTTAAACAGATTGTTTTATTATTATGCATTCTTTTTTGGATTGCATTGTTCATGTTTTTGGACATATATATGTATTATGAAGGCTATGATAATTTTTGGATATATGTTTGATGACTCAACTATTTTCAATGGCAACAATCTTGGATGGCCTTTTTCTATAGACAACAGATTGTAATCATTTTAATTTAGTCGTGGATTAATTATCACTTTATCATATCTGAGCCTCATCTTCTTTTTCTAGATATGCATGAATCTTTCTTTTCCATTCTTTGCTATTCTGATGTTTTTCAGATGCAACAACCTCATTATCATTTTTGAGATGGATGAGAATCTATATTAGCAGATCCATGTGTTTGAAGTTGTACCATATGTTTGTATCCTTCATTTTTTCTCCATCAATATTTTGTATTTAATTGAACATTGCTAAAATACAAATTTTTCATGTAGGAAGCAAGATGAGTTCCTTCTAAGAAATCAATCCCGAGCTTCTATGAACTATAATGATGGGCAACATGAGCTCCGGGCCTCTCCGATTAATTGTTGAAACTCATAAAAGCTAGGCTCTTAGGCCGCTACTATCGATTTAATTTGAACATATTGTTAGTGATGAAATTTGGCTTAGAGTTAATGTTGTATCCTATTTGAATCTTCTGTATGTATTACCGTTGCAGCGTTGTTATCTTCTTTGTCATTATTGTAATGTAATTTGAAAACATGTTAACTTAATATTTTGATATATATATTTTATATTCTACAATAGGATATTGTAGGTTTCATACTTTTATGTATGATATGAGATTGGACTTAAAAATACTGTGATTACTTATTTGATTGGCAAGTTTTTTTTTTTTTTTATTGAAGAGGTTTTCTCCTCATACTTTATATTATTTAAAGTGATCATATGTTAAACAGTAACAGCATTTGTTTTCTTTAAAGATAATGTGTTCCAATTTGAAATGATATATTTTGTCTTGAATTAAACATGCTGGCTGTTTGTAAATTGTGATGTTTATCTTATTAAAAACAGATTAAACGGGTTGGGTCAGATCGGTTAAATAAGTTGTTCATCTATTAAACAGGTTAAACGATAAACAGATTAAACGGATTGGGTCGGATTGGTTAAATAGATTGTTTATCTATCAAACAGGTTAAATAATAAATAGGTTAAACGGGTTGGGTCGGACCGGTTAAACAGGATAACTATTTAATAAACAGATTAAACGGATCGGGTCGGGTGACCTGTTTATTAAATGAGTCACATTCAGGTTTGAAAATCTGACTTGTTTAATAATTAGGTTGGATTTAGATTTGATATTTTCTGATCCGATCCATTTCTAATCTGACTCATTTATGATCTGAACCAATCCGATTGTCGTCCTTAGCTACAATAGGATCCATATTACCTCAGCAGTTCTCTGCATGTGTGTTAAACTTTGACGGTCATTGGTGACTAACGGAAGCGAATTGCAACAGTGAAGAAGGGATACGAGGGGGAGAGGATGATACTAGTAGCTGGGCGCGACGGCCACAGGAAGGCCGATGTTCGAAATCAGACGGTGCGGATGGAGGGAACTAAGCTAGCTCCGGATGGAGCAGCGACTGAGATCGAGCTCAAGGATAGCAGACAAAAGAACGTGGACGTATGTGGCACATGGGGCCCTTAGGAGCCAATGGGAACTCAACAGGTGACACCGAAGGTAGAGTCTCGTCTCATCTTCGACTTCAAAAAACAGAGTATGACGGTGGACACTGGAATCGCTTCGTTTGCCTGGGCAACTTTGTCTCGTAGGCAAGTTCCAGGGCCGTCAGCCTTTGCCAACATTTTTGGCCCGGGAGATGAAACTGAAGTGAAGACTCCCAAATAATTTTAATAATCCAAGGACCAGAATTGGCTTCCGTCTTCAAACAGAAGCCGGCATATTCAAAGTCCAGATGGAGGGA
Organism: Elaeis guineensis; assembly: GCF_000442705.2. NCBI lineage: Eukaryota > Viridiplantae > Streptophyta > Magnoliopsida > Arecales > Arecaceae > Elaeis > Elaeis guineensis. Next base: position 20,058,792 of record NC_025998.2, on the reverse strand, counting down.
GCATGGATGGTGTTAGCTCAAGTCTTTGCGTTGGAAGCATCGAGGCCTGATTTGACCATAGATAGCAAGAAAACTATATGTTCCTGAAGAGAACGCATGGTAGAATTATTACACCAGAGAACGTGATAACAAAAGAACAGATGATCCTAGAACACGATGGCGACAACCAGTGGGTCGCCAGCGTCGGTGGAGGTTCTGGATGACACAGCCCATCTTTGGACACTGGCTCGATTTGAATTGCGGCCACATAGAATTGGAATGAGTACACATTGGCAACCACTTGGCAAACTCAGCAGGTCAACGCTGAGATGGCAACTTAAACATAAAATGATGTTTGAGAGTGAATCTGTTCACGGGCTGAACGGATGCCCCGCTTGCTCAAGCCGGAAGTTTTTTAGTAGGCTTGGGTCTGAATCTTAAGCCCGAAGAACCAAATCAGGTATGAAATTGAAACATGTTTGTTAAATAGGCCGGACTCAAATTTTGATATCAAAGTTAGTCTGAACCGTACCTGGCCCAATATTTATAACATATTAAACAATAGTTAATAAGGTCATGTTTGGCTAAGCTTTTAGGGTGCTAAAAAGTACTTTCTGATTCTAAGAAAGTACTTTGAAGTGATACAGTGATGTTTGATAAAAATATCGAAAACTGTTTTGGCTTTGTCAGAAAGCTGAAAAAATTTACTTGGAAAAAATTATTTTGAAACTTTCTATAAAAATACTTTATGGCTAATGTCGGAAAGCTGTTTTACTTTTCTTAAAGTACTTTGTCAATATGGTTACTAAACAACAAATAGCTTTTTGTAAAAGTTCTACTTCTCAAAAGCTCTACTTTCAAATTAAAGCTTCAAAAACTCTACTATCAATAGCAATCTAAACAGGACCTAAGTGATCTAGTTCAAAAGTTAATAAGCTATTGGTGGCCTGGTTTAGTTGACGACCTAAAGCTTGGGTTGGTGGCCCACTGTGTTTAGGTGTCGGGACAAGGAATCGAATCCGCTCCTCTTCAATCTCCTCTTCAAGATCACTATTCACATCCTCTTTTTCTTCTTAGATCATCGCTAATAGTCGCTCCTCTCCTCTCCTTCTTTCCTCATCTCAATGATGGCAGCACATCTTTCCACCTCCAATTCTTCTTCTCCCTATTCCATGCCTCATCTTCTTCTTCACCCACTCTAATGATTTACTTGCAAACAACCATAGCATTGTTGTTGTCGCAGCTATCTCCCTCTCACCACACTATCATTTTTCTTCTAGAGAAACACTGAGTCGCTTTTAAATCTTGGCATTGCTGTTGAGTAGTGATCTTTATCAATAGGATCACCACATCCAATGATATAGGCAAAGAAAGTCCATTTATTGGAGGGTGCCCGGCAAGGGACCCTCCAATGCTTAAGTTGGACTCAACTCTTAAGAAACAATGGAGATATTATAAGAATGGCAAAATGGTTATGTAATAGGATCAAAAGAGCAATTAGAGAACTTACCCATAGGGTCATCTAGGTGTCGTGTATATAGACAAAGGCTAGTGCTCATCATGCAGCAAATCGGGCACATGCACTGGCTATTTTAGTAACAGATCACGCATCTCACTGGAGAATCACACCCATGCACCAGTGCAATTGAGGAAATTATTCGCAATCATGGCTAAGCTATCGCTACCTGAAGGGAGAATTTGAAATTTGAAAAATTTTTCTCGTGTCTCGGGGTCAGCCATGTCACAGGCTCTTCTTGATCGGTTTGTGGTTATTGGGCAAGCTCTTATTGGTCAGCTTGTAGCTACATGACGAGCTCCGATTAGTCAATTTGCCACATGAATTGTGTTCAGCTCCGAGATGTATCACATCCCAAAGTGGGTCTGCATTAAAACAAAACTTTGACCTAGAGAGGATCAATCCCCGCTGATGCCTAAAGCAGAAGATTGGGGCACCATCCTAGAAGCATTGGTCCCATCTCTCTCTCTCTTTCTCTTGTAAAGATTTAAAGAGAATATTTCCTCACACCGTGATCTTTATTGCTATATGAGAGTGGGTACATATGCAAGTTGAGGAAGGATTGGATAAGTACAAAATACCTGACTAAAAGATAAGTATAAAATACCTAACTAATAGCTATCTGGTAAATACAATTTTGCTATACAATTTTATCAATATAACGTTCAATACTCCCCCTCAAGTTGGAGTATGAAGATCATAAATACCCAACTTGGATGGAAGATAACGAAATTGATCATGTCCAAGTGCCTTGGTGAAAAGATCAATCGGTTGATGATTGGAAGAAATATACCTTGTGACAATGTCCTTGGACTGGATTCTCTCACACATAAAATGACAGTCAATTTTAATGTGCTTAGTACGCTCATGAAAGACAAGATTAGCAGTGATATGTAAAGCTGCTTGATTATCACAATGAAGTTCCATAGGAGTAAAATGACTAACAGTAAGATCATGTAATAATTGTTGTAACCAAATAAGCTCACTCATGGTAAAAGCCAAAGAGCGATATTCAACCTCTGTAGAAGAACGTGAAACTATAGTCTGTTTCTTGATTTTTCAAAAAATAGGAGCACCACCAAGTGAAATGAAATAATCTGTAAGTGATCGACGAGTTATCGAACAAGCAGTCCAATCCGCATCACAATATGCTCGAATAAGAAGATCATTAGATGAAGGAAACAAAAGTCCTTGTCCAAAAAAACTTTTCAAATATCGCAGAACATGAAATGGAACATCAAGATGAGACTTTCTAGGTGACTGCATGAACTGACTGAGGATATGCACAGCATATGTGATATCAGGTCGAGACACTGTGAGGTAAATCACCTCCCTACCAATCTACTGTATTGGCCTGGATCATCAATTTGATCACCTTCTTCTGATGATAATCTATGTTGTTGAGAAAAAAGAACTCTAGCCGGCTTACATCCCATCATACCAATTTCATCAAACATGTCAAGTACATACTTACGTTGATTAAGAACAATTCCAGAAGCTAACCAAGCCACTTCCAAATCAAGAAAATATTTGAATTTGCCAAAATCTTTGATACGAAAACAAGTGCTGAGATAACTTTTGATCTTTTGACATTTATTTAAATACTTCTTGTAAGAATTATACCATCAACATAAACTAAGATAGCAATGAAGGAGCTACCATGTTGAAAAGTGAAGAAAGAGTGATCGGAGTGAAACTAAATTGAAGCAAAAAGGATGACAACTTCTCAAACCATTGACGAGAAGCTTGTTTCAAACCATATGAAAATTTGTGCAGATGGCACACTCGATTATCTCTAGGTTTAAGATATTCAAAAGATAGAACCATCTAGACTTCTTCATGTAGATTCCCATGCACAAATACATTGGTAACATTAAGCTGAAAGAGATTCCAATGTTTAGCAGCCACCACAGCCATGAGACATCGAATTGTAGCAAGTTTAACTATAGGTGCAAAAATCTCTGTATAATTAAGGCCTTCACTTGGGTATATCATTTTGCTACAAATCGAACCTTATATCTTACAATACTTCCGTTCGGCTTATGTTTGATCTTAAAAACCCACTTGAAACCTATTGGTTTTTTACCCTCAAGCAAAGATTCTAAAGTACAGGTGTTGTTCTTTTCAAGAGCAGCAATTTCTACGCAATAGCTTCACACCACCTGGGATCTTTGATTGCTTGTAAATAGGATTTGGGCTCATAATAAGCACTAAGAGAAGCTATGTAAGAATGATACGAAGAAGTGAATTTATCGTAAGAAACAAAATTAACAATGGGATAGGTCGAACCAGAAGAGATTGATTGAGAAACGGGATATGTTGACTTTACCACTCTAGAAAATTTCATTCATAATCCTCCAAGTATCTGAGAGGATGTCGATCGTGTTGTGGACGTTATGGTGTGAAGGTATGAGTTTAGGTTGTGCGGAATCATGCCCATTTACTGAGTCAACATCAATAGATGGCAAGTCATGATTCGAAGACTGTAGTTGATCATGGGATGGTAAAATGGCTCATTGTCGATAATAGGCATTGGTATAGGTGTGTAGTGACAGGATCAGGAGTTTGCACCTTTGAGATACAAGAAGAAAGATATTCTCATAGAATATAACATCATGAGAAACAAATATTTGCCGACTCTCAAGATCATACACTTTATAGTCCTTAATACCTTATAGATAACCAACAAATATACACTTGCATGACCTAGGAGCAAACTTATCTTTCGTTTGGTGATGGACATAACAAAGACAACCAAAATACGTAAATGTGAATAATTTGGAGGTTTGGAGAACAGTATTCATAAAGATTTTTTTTAAATAAAATTTTGATGGCATATAATTGATCAAATATACAGCAGTCAGGATACATTCCCCCAAAAAGCAATAAGTAAACCAGATTGAAAACGAAGTGCACGATAACTTCTAAAAGGTGTCTACGTTTGCTTCAACAATACATTTTGTTGTGGCGTGTTAACACATAAAGTTTGATTGAGGATCCATGTTCTTCGAAGAAAATTTTCAGGGGACCCATCGTTAGTTCAAGTGCATTGTCAGATTGTACGGTTTTGACAGTGAAACCGAATGATTTTAATTGTGTTATAAAATTTAGTGAAACATTGACATGCATCAGATTTGTGTTTCAATAGATATATCCAAGTCGTTCGTGAGAAATCATCAAGTTAAGAAGAATCGACCTCCAGACCGTGAAGCAGTTTTGTATAGCCCCCAAATATCACAATGAATAAGAGTAAAGGGTCTACTTGATTTATTAAAACTCAGAGGAAACATATTTTTGTTTGCTTTGCATGATGACAAATGTCACAGCACTTACTAAAATTTCTCAAGGATAAATTAGGAATTTGAGAAATCAAAGACAATGTATCAAAAGAAACATGACCAAAATGCTGATGCCATAAATTAGGTGAAGAAATGGTAGCTGCGGCCAAAGGAATGCAAACTTTCTTGAAGCGATATAAGCCATCTTTCATCTCACCCATTCCAATCAGCCTCTTCGCGGCTAGGTCCTGCAAGACACAAAAGGTGGGAAAGAATGTCACGGCACAATGATAATCTCTTGTTAACTTGCTAATAGAAGCTAAGTTACAATGAAAAGATGGTATATAAAGAACATTGTGTAGAACAAAATTGGACATTAAAGCTTTCCCAAGGGATTGAACTGGAATTGAATTTCCATTAGGTAAGAGAATAGGCAAATTAGGATTGCAATCTTGTGAATCAAATAGAAGAGTTTTAAAAAAGACAATGTGTTCGGCAGCTCCATTGTCCAAAATCCCATTAGAATTTTCATAACCTTACCAACAAAGTTAACTGTGGAAGACTTAGGAATAGAATGGACATCAACTGATCATATTGTTCCCGTGTGAAACCAATGATGGGAGATGATTCATGTGTTTCGGTGGATGAAGAAAGAGGACCCAAGGAGGCGTTGTTAGCTGTTGCATCAGAAATCGTGCGCCGATCTCCCCCTGGACCTCCAATCTGCAGGATAACCAATGAGTTCAAAACATGTTTCTTTTCGATGACCCAACTTACCACAATATCACATTTGGGCCGTTGTCCTCCAGATTTCGCAGAAACTTGCTTATTGTTGCGAGAATTCTTCACAACAAAGACAGTTGAATCAGTCATAGAGGATCGATTAGAAACCAAGTTTTGTTGCTTCTCCTCTCGGGATACCAATGCATATGCCTTATTAAGGCTAGAGAGGGGTTCAGTGCTGAGAATTTGCGATCGCACCACTCCACAACAATCATCAAGTCCCATAAGGAACTGATGGACCTTTCATTGTCTCGTTAATGACAAAATCTCTTTCTACTCCACACGAGCATTGAGGCACAACAGAGTATGTAGCAAGCTCTTCGCAAAAATCTTTCAACTTTGTATGGTAAGCAGCAATGCTTCGTTCTTTTTGACTGCAAAGGACGATCTCTCTCTTGAGTTGATGAATTCGTGGAGCATTGCCTTGGGAGAACCAAGCCACATATCTCTTGCATTCTCAAAGTAAGCCACACTATCATGTAGCTCAGGAGCCAAGGAATTAAAAAGCCACGATATAACCATGGCATTACACTCCATCCATGGCTCAAGATCAGAACTATCATCAGAAGGTTGTCCACAGAGATCATAGCACGCAATGCTGTGATCATAGCCCGCCACCAAGTGGGATAATTTTGATCAATGCGTTGAGCAAACAAGACACCAAAATTGTTTCAGGATTATCAGAAGATGTCAAATAATAAGGTGAAATGGCATCTTGACTCTGATGTAGATGAGAAGTAGAAGAGCTCGAGTTTTCCATAATTATGCAGCAAATTTAACAAAAAAGCCAAAAATTAAAAAGAAAAACAGGCCTGATATTACGTCAAAATAGTGATCCAACCAGCAAAGAACTACGATCCACGGTAAACTCCCTGATATTGAGCAAGGAGACATCCATCGACCGTAGGATTGGGGACTCCCTACGATTAAAGCAATTCAGCCGGAGGAGGAGCAGCCGCGCATCTAGAAGGCAGCGTGGTCGCATGCCCTCACGGCTTCGATGGCGATGTCGAAGGAGCGGAACAGTCGTGGATCTGAAAGATAGCGTGATCGTACGCCCTCACGGCTTCGACGGCGATGTCGAAGGAGAAAAATAGCCCTCAGCCGGAGGAGGAGGAACCGTCAGTCAAAGGAGGAGCAGATCTGGGGATGTCCGCCGCACCCCGCGGTATCTCCATCCACTCGAGCTCGACCGTCCGGTCCGGGGAAGGGAGCAGCAGCCGTCAGTCGGAGGAGGAGCGGATCTGGAGATCTTCAGCCTTCAGTCGGAGGAAGAGTAGCCGTCAGCCGGAGGAGAAGCAGATCTAGAGAGATCTTCGGCCTTTAGCCGGAGGAAGAGCAGCCGTCAGCCAGAGAAGAGCAAATCTGGGGATCTCCGCCGCACCCCGCGGTACCTACGTTCACTCGAGCTCGACCTTCTGGTCAGGGAAAGGGAGATGGCGAGCGACAGGCGACGACGGGGGACTGACGAGACCAGATCCAGCCGAAGTGAAGGACAGATTTGAGGAGGGAAATCGGATCGAAGAAGACGATGGGAGGAGGGAAATCAGATCGAAGAGGAGGATGGGTTTAGAGTTGAAACTTCCCCTATCCTCTCTCTCTCTCTCTCTCTTTCTATCGCCCCTGCTTGATACCATGCAAAGATTTAAAGAGAATATTTCCTCACACTCTGATCTTTTTGCTACATGAGAGTGGGTACATATACAAGTTGAGAAAGGATTGGATAAGTACAAAATATCTGACTTAAATATAAAATACTAACTGATAGCTATTTGATAAATACAATTTTACTATATAATCTTATCGATATAACGTTCAATATCTCTCAAAACAAATAGTCCTATTGGGTCTGTTGGAATTAATCCAAATTAGTTTAATATTATTGGTCCATGTGTCATTACTTCATTGGGTCTATTTATGTTAAGTGTGGTGAGGTGGTGTTACGTGTGTGCACTGAAAAGTTTTAAGTCCGTGAACAGTCAAAACCCTACATATATAAATTCATGTGTTGCTGTGTCCTTTTAAAAAAAGGGTGTGCGGCTGTCTCTTAAAAAAACAAGAGAGGTGTGTGCCGTCAAGGTTTTATATGGTCTAGGTTTTGTTGTGGGCTGCGTGCAGTAATGTTTAATTCTTTGTGATTTTAATGTTGAGTCAAAGTCTTGTATTGTGTTCTTTGTTTATCGATTCAACAAAAATTAATTCATTGTCAGTTTAATTTCTACATCTGGCATCAGAGCATGGAGTTTATAGATCCAAACCTTAAATTTGATGGTAAAAATAGTTTTGAAGAGTGGCAAGAACGTATAGAGAATTACTTCAGATACAAAGAGGCTTGGATCGCGGTAGAAAAAGATTTCATGGAGCCAGCAGAAACCACAGTTTTGACTGATGCGCAAAGAAAGGAATTGAAGAGTCTACGTTCCAAGAATAATTTTGTTTTATACATCCTTCGAGGTTGTCTTGAAGGAAACGTTCGTCAGAAGCTGCGTGGTCTGCGATCTGCACGCGAAGCTTGGAATATTTTGCTCAAATCCCATCAAGAAAAAATACCAGTTAAAAGGATGCGATTAGAGACGTTGAGAAGACAATATGAATTGCTCGAACAAGACAACAACGTGAGTGTTGCAGATTATATTTTGCGGATTCAGAAACTTGTCAATGATATAAAGGCAAACGGTGAAGAGATATCAGAAAATCACATCATGGAGAAAATTATTAGAACGTTGACAGATCGATTTGAGCATGTTGTAGCAGTAATTGAAGAGTCACAAGATATCAGTATCATGACTGTTGATGAGTTGCAAGGAAAATTGGAAGCGCATGAACATCGCTTGAATGAGAAGAAAGGAAAAACAGCTTCAATTGAGAAAGCACTAAAGGCTCAAATTAATTTGAAGGGAGACAAAGGTGAATCTTCAAGTCAGAGGGGTCAAAACTACAAAGGAAGAGGAGGCAGAAATTTCAGATCAAATCGACAATAAGGATGGGGGAATAATGCAGGCCACCAAAATCAAGAAAAGAATGATAAATCTAAGATTCAGTGCCACAAGCGCGAGAAATATGGGCACTACCAAAGAGAGTGCAAATCCCACATTCAATATCATAATTGTGGAAAATTTGGCCACTACAACAGAGAATGTCATGCAAGAAGGAATAACAATAGAGATAATGTTATAGCCCAAAAAAAAAAAAAAAAAAAAAAAACAGGGGATCAAATCGGAAAGAAGACTTTCGATAGGAGTCTTCTTCTCCGGCAAACCCAGGCAAAATCGGACTCCTAAGACCCCTCGAAGTCCTAGGATTTTCTATAAGAATACCCCCTCCCCCTTGAGATCGACCATCGGCCTCTTCTCCCTCTCTTTCTCTCCGATTTTCCCGAAGTAGAGCCGCGGGCACTGTTGGTTTCTCGCCGTGATTTCTCGCCGGTGAGGTCACCGGAGGCCGAGGTGAGTCTCCTTCTTCTTCCCCTCTTTCCTCTCCTTCCTCCCATGCTCCTGTGCGCGGCTGCCGGCGACGAGTGTCGCCGATCTACAGTCGGGAAAGAGACTCTGTTTTTGGTCTCTTTCCCGTGAACTTTTCCGGTGCCGGCGATCGAAATTGATCGCCGGCCACGCTCCTCCGTGACCGGGGGAGTGGCCCCCATCGGCCGTCGGCCTCCGCCGTGGTGGCCGCGGCCTGAACAGCCGATCAAGGCCGGAGGACCAAGGGTCCCCTGTTCCGGCACGGGAAGAACCAAGAAAAAGAGGAAAAGAAGAAAAAGAAGAAAAGAAGAAAAAGAAGAAAAGAAGAAAAAGAAGAAAAAAAAAGAAAAGAGAAAGAAAGAAAAAGAGAAAAAGAAAAGGAAAGAAAAAAAGAAAAAGAAAAAGAAGAAAAAGAAAAGAAAAGAAAAATAATAATAATAATAATAATAATAAATATATATATATATATGTATGAACAAATAAATAAATAAATAAATAAATAAAAATTAAAATTGATGAGAGAGAGAGTTTTTCTCTCTTCTCTCTCTTCTCTCAGTTTGAACCCTGACTTTCTCTCTCTACTTTTACTCTCTAGAATTTTCTCTCTCTAGCTTATTTCTCTCTCTCTTGATGGATTTCTCTCTCTAAAGTTATCCTTCTAGGATTAGCGTAGTGGGAGGTCTCATCTGATGATTTTGATCGAGTTTAGGAAAGAGTCGATTTTAAGTGAGGTTTTGAATTGGGATTTGTTTAGATTTAATTTTAAATTAAAATTAATGTAAAAATATAATTTTGAATAATAGGCACGGAAGAATCACCTAGAAGTTAGTCGATCTGTTCATTCAGTGCTCCGTGAAAGGTAAGTAATGAATCATCTTCTCGAGATATTCCATATTTATTCTGAAAATAAATAATTATTCTCTGAAATTATGTATGATTTATGAAATTATGTTTTGAAAGAAAAGTGCTTTTGAAATATTATGGTATGTCAATTTATGCACATGTTCAGTGAAAAATTATGATATATTATGATACAAGTGTTTTGATACAGATCGAATTTATGCTCTCAGCCTAACTATGTTTCAGTGGGCCCCGCCAATGGAGATTATACGTTGGTACTCAGTGGACGCTACCAGTGGGGATTGTGCGCTGGTATTTGTGGACCCTGTCAGTGGGGATTGTGCGCTGGTGTTTGTGGACCCTGCCAGTGGGGGTTGTGCGCTGGTATCATATAGACTCCGCCAATGGGGGTTAAACGTTGGTCATAGTCAAGGCTGTTGAGTTACGAGTGTTTTGAATCGAATCGAATTTATGATTACATTATATGTGAATATTTGAAAATATTTGATTTGTTTTAAATCAGCATGAAATATACTTTTATGTTTATTTGCAGTATTATTCTTGAAAATTATATAATATCTGAATTATCTAGTTGAGATATTTGTTACTTACTGGGCTGTCTAGCTCATTACCTTTCTTTCTATTTTTTCAGATTCAGATAATTAATATCGAGCGTGGGACGAAATATTGGGACAGAGCTTTTAGAAGCGAGATTAGCATTGTCAACTTTAATTGAACTTAGATCTATTATTTTATTGTTAGCAAAAATTTTATTGGATGTAAGACATTTGATTAAATTACTTGAATTACAGTTGAATAATAATTATTTGAATTTATTCCGCTGTGATGCATTGATATCGTGATGAGATGCCTTGCATGCTTATGGAGAGAGTTCTTCATAAGCATGCGGCGGTTGCCGCGACCCTCGATTCACAATCTCGGGTCAGGGGCGTGACATAATTATGCCAAGGTTGTGGAGAATAATGCTGATCACACAGAGACACTCATGTTGGTCAGTCAGGAAGCAGTAGATTCAGATGACAGACATTGGTTGCTAGACACAGGTAGTAGTAACCATCTGACTGGTAAGAAACAATTATTTTGTGAGCTTGATGAGTCCTTCTGCACTACTGTAAAAATTGGAGATAATACAAGAATCCCTGTTTTTGGCAAACAAAAAATTATCATTAAGGATGCGTTTGGTTAGTCATTAAAAAAATAATTTTTTTATTTTTTAATTTTTAAAAAATAAAAATCAAAAAGTAATATTTGGTAATATCATGAAAAGTAAAAAATCAAAATCAAAATAATCAAAATAATTGCTTTATATGCAAACCAAAAATTTTTTACTTTCCAAAACTTGCTTTTCTACTTTTTTCTATTCTCCACATCTAAAATACCAAACCAAAAAGTAAAGAACCCGAACCCTTCTCCCTCGTCGAGCTTTTCATCTCCCCACCTCCTTCTCTCTCTTTTTGAACCTTTCTCCCTCGTCAAGCTCTTCACCTACCGTTCTCAAATATTGCTTTTTGCTTTATAGCAATATAATTATTAAACATATTTTTTACTTGTTTGCTTTTACTCAATAGCAAAAATCAAAAAAATAAAAAATGTTTTTTAAAAATCAAAAATTGTAACCAAATGCATCCTAAATTGAAGGATGGGTCTCATAATTATATTTCTGAGGTTTTCTACTCACCCAATATTTGTCAAAATTTGTGGAGTGTTGGACAGCTTGCATAGAAGGGTTATGATTTGCTTTTCAACAAGGAAGGGTGCATTTGGTTAGCCATTAAAAAAATATTTTTTAATTTTTTAATTTTTAAAAAATAAAAATCAAAAAGCAATGTTTGGTAACACCGTGAAAAGCAAAACACAAAAATCAAAATAATTACTTTATATGCAAAGTAAAAATTTTTTGCTTTTCAAAACTTGCTTTTCTGCTTTTTTTGCTTTTCTACGTCTAAAATATCAAACCAAAAAGTAAAGAGCCCGAACCCTTCTCCCTCGTCGAGCTCTTCACCTCTCTACCCCCTTCTTCCTCCCTTTTCAAACCTTCTCCCTCGTCGATCTCTTTATCTGCCATCTCCAAATGTTGCTTTTTGCTTTATAGCAACGTAGTTATCAAACATACTTTTTGCTTTTTTATTTTTGCTCAATAGTAAAAATCAAAAAAAATAAAAAATACATTTGAAGGATCAAAAATCAAAAAGTGTCACCAAACACACCCATAGGGTGTGTTATCAGTGACAAAGAGAAAGGGGGTGATAGCAAAGGTGAAGATGTCTGAGAATCGTAAATTTCTACTGAATTTGAATCTTGGTAACTTTTCTTGTCATGCCTCTATTATTGTTGATGATAATTGATTGTGGCATATGCGCCTTGGGCACTTGAATTGGGCAAGTATGAAATTTCTTGCAGCTAGAAAATATGTTTTGGGTATGCCATCAGTAAATGTACCTGAGAAAGTTTGTGAAACTTGTGTTTTCGGAAAGAAGCATAGGAATGCTTTTCCTAAAGGAAAATCATAGAGGGCAACTAGACCTGTAGAACTTGTGCATTCTGATTTGTGTTCAATGAAAGTTCCATCACATTCTGATAACAGGTAAATTATTATCTTCATTGATGATTTTAGTGGAAAAATATGGATTTATTTTTTGAAGCATAAATCTAAGGTTTATGGTGCATTGAAAAATTTTATGACATATGTTGAGAAACAAAGTGGGTTTTATGTTAAAATCTTGAGAACTGGTAGGGGCACTAAATATACTGTTTGTGATGATTTTTTTGAAAAACATGGCATTAAGCATCAATTGGCTGCTAGATATACTCCATAACAGAATGGTATAGCTGAGAGAAAAAATAAAATTATTACAAATATGGTTCGTTGTATGCTGTCTGCTAAAAATTTGCCAAAAAATTTTTGAACAGAGGCAATTGCTTGTATAGTGTATATCTTGAACAGGTGTCCCACTAGAAGTATCTATGGCGAGGCTCCTCAAGAAGCTTGGTGTCGGCAAAAACCAAATATTGGACATTTAAGGGTGTTTGGGTACATTACCTACGCACATGTACCTGATGAGTTGAGAAAGAAGTTGATAAAAAAGCAGAAAAGTGTATCTTTATTAGTTACAATCATAAAACCAAAGGGTACAAATTGTATAATCCTAAAATTAGAAAAGTAGTTGTCAATAGGGATGTCACTTTTGATGAAGGTGTTTGGGATTGGTCAGTGAAGGAGAAAAATTATCACGCCCCTGACCTGAGATTGTGAATCAAGGATCATGGCAACCGCCGCATACTTATAAAGAACTCTCTCCATAAGCATGCAAGGCATCTCATCACGATATCAATGCATCACAGCGGAATAAATTCAAATAATTATTATTCAACTTTAATTCAACTAATTAAAATCAAATGTCTTACATCCAATAAAATTTTACTAACAATAAAATAATAGGTCTAAGTTCAATGAAGTTGACAATGCTAAATCTCGCCTCTAAAAGCTCTGTCTCAATATTTCTTCTCGCGCTCGAAATTAATTATCTGAATCTGAAAAATAGAAAGAAAGGTAATGAGCTAGACAGCCCAATAAGTAACAAATATCTCAACTAGATATTTTATAATTTTCAAGAATAATATTGTAATTAAACATAAAAATATATTTCATACTGATTTAATACAAATCCAATATTTTCAAATATTCACATATAATATAATAATAAATTCGATTCGATTCAAAACACTCGTAACTCAACAGCCTCGACTATGACCAACGTTTAACCCCCATTGGCGGGGTCCACAGAATACCAGCGCACAACTCCCACTGGCAGGGTCCACTGAGTACCAACGTATAATCCCCATTGGCAGGGCCCACTGAAACATAGTTAGGCTGAGAGCATAAATCCGATCTGTATCAATACACTTTGTATCATAATATACCATAATTTTTCACTGAACGTGTTCATAATCGACATACCATAATATTTCAAAAGCACTTTTCTTTCAAAACATAATTTCATAAATCATGCATAATTTCAGAGAATAATTATTTATTTTCAGAATAAATATGAAATATCTCGAGAAGATGATTCATTACTTACCTTTCACGGAGCACTGAATGAATGGATCGACTAACTTCTAGAAAATTCTTCAGTGCCTATTATCCAAAATTATATTTTTATATTAATTTTAATTCAAAATTCAATCTAAACAGATCCCAAATCAAAACCTCACTTAAAATCAGACTCTTCCCTAAACTCGATCAAAATCATCAAATGAAACCTTCCACTACGCTAATCCTAGAGGAATAACTTTAGAGAGAGAGGAATCCATCAAGAAGAGAAACAATCTAGAGAGAGAAAATTTTAGAGGGAGAAAGTAGAGAGAGAAAGTTCAATTCCAGAGAGAGAAAGTAAGGGTTCAGACTGAAAGAAGAGAGAGAAGAGAGAGAAACTCTCTCTCTCATTCATTTATATATATATATATATATATTATTTTTTATTTTATTTTCTTTTCTCTTCCTTTTTTTTCTCTTTTTTTTCTTCTTTTTCTTCTTTTTTTTTCTATTCTTTTCTTTTTATTTTCTCTTTTTTCTTCTTTTTCTTTTCTTTTCTTTTCTTTTCTTTTCTCTTTTTTTCTTCTTCTTCTCTCGGGCTCCATCCAGGCCGAACAGGGGACGGCAGTCCCCTCCTTGTGCCGGGCCGTTCAGGCCGCGGCCGCCGCGGCGGAGGCCGGCGGCAGAGGGGGGCCACTCCCCCGGTTACGGAGGAGCATGGCCGGCGGTCGATTGCGATCGCCGGCACCGAAAAATCCAAGGAAAAAGAGATCGAAACAGAGGTCTCTTTTCCGACCAAAAATCGGTGACTCCCGTCGCCGGCAGCAGCGCACAAATGCACGGGAGGAAGAAAAGGAAGAGAGGAAGAAGAGGAAGACTCACCTCGGCCTCCGATGACCCCACCGGGGGGCAATCACGGCGAGAATCAAAACGGTGTCCGCGGCTCCGATCGGAAAAAACAGGGAGAAAGAGAGAAGAAGGGGGCCGATGTTGGGTTTCTAGGAAAAGGGGGGGCTTCTTATAGAGGGCCCTAGGACTTCGAGAGGTCCTAGGACTCCCAATTTGTCCGGGTCTCGCCGGAGAGGAAGAAGACTCCCGATGGGAGTCTTCTTCCTGATTTTTCCTCTATTTTTTTTAATGGGCTTGGGTTTTGGGCTATAACATTCTTCACCCCTAAAAAAAAATTTCGTTCTCGAAATTTTTCATACATGTCACCATTGTATTGGAAGCCTGTGCATTCTGTTGAGTAAGTGCATAAACTCTTCTCTGAATTTTAGAAATCTGTCCACCACCACTATGTTGTCCTTCATAAGTTCTTTGGCCAACTTGATTTCCTGTATTTAGCGGGCAGCTAGCAATTTTATGATCCATCTGACCACATTTGAAACAAGTACCTGTATTCCAATGGCACTCCTTGTCTGCATGATTTTTGCCACATCTGGAGCACTGCTCACCATCAATCTGTTGAGTCTTATTATCTATTGCTCCCTTAGCTGATCTTTTGATGTTTTTATTATTCTGCCCTTGTGTATCATTTGATTTTGCTCTCTTTCTTTGCTTTCTTTCTCTTTTCATGCGTTCTTGATTGACTTCTCTTTCAATTATCAGTGCTTTATTTACCACATCTGCATAAGTTGTCAATTCATATGGAACCACTTGTTTTCGAATCTCAGTTCTCAGTCCCATCTCAAACTTGTGAACACGTTCTTGCTCACCATCCACTAATCTCGGAGCAAATTTTGCTAACTCTGTAAATTTTGCTTTATATTCAGTCACACTCATACCCTTTTGCTTCAAATAAATAAACTCTTGCTCTTTCTAGATCCTTATACTCCGAGGAAAATACTGATCATAGAATGCAATCTGAAATCTTTCCCAGATAAGTATTTCGTCGTCTTGTTCATACTTGCGCTGTAGTTGCTGACACCAATTGTATGCTTCTCCTTGTAGTAAATAAGCTGCATATCGAATCTTTTCTTCATCAAGACACTCTTGGACAACGAATGCCTTCTCCATCTCCATTATCCAGTTATCAGCATCCAAAGGTTTAGTAGTCCCCTTGAAAACTGGAGGTGCAAGCTTTTTAAATTCTGAAATATTGTTCCGTTGTATTGGTTGCTCTCCATGTTGTGGTGGTGGATGCTGATGTTGTTGTGTATCTCGTTGTATCTGCTGTTGTTCAAGCATTTGCTGCTGTATTTGTTGTTGTGCTTGTACCATTCTGATCAGGGTCTGCATTAACTGAGCCATATCTGGTTCTTGACGTGCTCTCGAAGTACTCCCATTAGGATCTATGACTCCCTCCTCCTAAGGGGTGCCACTGATCAGATGGGGAGTGCTACCATCCCGTGGTTGTGATGTCTCTCTTGCAATTCCTTGAGTAGTTCTTGTCATTCTACGGGGAGGCATGATAACTTTGTAGTAGTAAAATCTTATTAGATTCATTTATCTATTTGTTAGGATAGATTTATTATGATGCTCATACTTTAACGTCCCAATATTTCTAATGTTTACCCACCTACACTCATACTATGTCTAATTCTATGTGTCATAATTTATCCACTTATGCTCTGATACCATACTAATTGTCACGCCCCCGATCTGAGATTGTGAATCGAGGATCATGGCAACCACCGCATACTTATGAAGAACTCTCTCCATAAGTATGCAAGGCATCTCATCACGATATCAATGCATCACAGTGGAATAAATTCAAATAATTATTATTCAACTTTAATTCAAGTAATTAAAATCAAATGTCTTACATCCAATAAAATTTTACTAACAATAAAACAATAGGTCTAAGTTCAATGAAGTTGACAATGCTAAATCTCGCCTCTAAAAGCTCTGTCTCAATATTTCTTCCTACGCTCGAAATTAATTATCTGAATCTGAAAAATAGAAAGAAAGGTAATGAGCTAGACAGCCCAGTAAGTAACAAATATCTCAACTAGATATTTTATAATTTTCAAGAATAATATTGTAATTAAACATAAAAATATATTTCATGCTGATTTAATGCAAATCTAATATTTTTAAATATTCACATATAATATAATAATAAATTCGATTCGATTCAAAATACTCGTAACTCAACAGCCTCGACTATGACCAATGTTTAACCCCCATTGGCGGGGTCCACAGAATACCAGTGCACAACCCCCACTGGCAGGGTCCACAAACACCAGCGCACAACCCCCACTGGCAGGGTCCACTGAGTACCAACGGATAATCTCCATTGGCGGGGTCCACTGAAACATAGTTAGGCTGAGAGCATAAATTCGATCTGTATCAATACACTTTGTATCATAATATACCATAATTTTTCACTGAACGTGGGCCCCGCCAATGGGGATTATACATTGGTACTCAGTAGACGCTGCCAGTGGGGGTTGTGCGCTGGTGTTTGTGGACCCTGCCAGTGGGGGTTGTGCACTGATATTTTGTGGACCCCGTCAATGAGGGTTAAACGTTGGTCATAGTCGAGGCTGTTGAGTTACGAGTGTTTTGAATCGAATCGAATTTATTATTATATTATATATAAATATTTAAAAATATTGGATTTGCATTAAATCAGCATGAAATATTTTTTTATGTTTAATTGTAATATTATTCTTGAAAATTATAAAATATCTAGTTGAGATATTTGTTACTTACTGAGCTGTCTAGCTCATTACCTTTCTTTCTATTTTTCAGATTCAGATAATTAATTTCGAGCGTGGGAAGAAATATTGAGATAGAGCTTTTAGAGGCGAGATTTAGCATTGTCAACTTCATTGAACTTAGACCTATTATTTTATTGTTAGGAAAATTTTATTGGATGTAAGACATTTGATTTTAATTACTTGAATTAAAGTTGAATAATAATTATTTGAATTTATTTAGCTGTGATGCATTGATATCGTGATGAGATGCCTTGCATGCTTATGGAGAGAGTTCTTCATAAGTATGCGGCGGTTGCCATGATCCTCGATTCACAATCTCGGATCGGGGGCGTGACAATTAGTATGGTATCAGAGCATAAGTGGATAAATTATGACACATAGAATTAGACATAGTATGAGTGTAGGTTGGTAAACATTAAAAATATTGGGACGTTAAAGTATGAGCATCATAATAAATCTATCCTAACAAATAGATAAATGAATCTAATAAGGTTTTACTACTACAAGGTTACCATGCCTCCCCGTAGAATGACAAAAACTACTCAAGAAATTGCAAGAGAGACATCACAACCACGGGATGGTAGCACTCCCCATCTGATTAGTGGCACCCCTCAGGAGGAGGGAGTCGTAGATCCTAAAGGGAGTACTTCGAGAGTACGTCAAGAACCAGATATGGCTCAGTTAATGCAGATCCTAATCAGAATGGTACAAGCACAACAACAAATACAGCAGCAAATGCTTGAACAACAGCAGATACAACGAGATACACAACAACATCAGCATCCACCACCACAACATGGAGAGCAACCAATACAACGGAACAATATTTCAGAATTTAAAAAGCTTGCACCTCCAGTTTTCAAGGGGACTACTGAACTTTTGGAGGCTGATAACTGGATAATGGAGATGGAGAAGGCCTTCGCTGTCCAAGAGTATCTTGATGAAGAAAAGATTCAATATGCAGCTTATTTACTACAAGGAGAAGCATACAACTGGTGTCAGCGACTACAACGCAAGTATGAACAAGACGGCGAAATACTTACCTGAGAAAGATTTCGGATTACATTCTATGATCAGTATTATCCTTGGAGTATAAGGATCTAGAAAAAGCAAGAGTTTATTTATTTGAAGCAAAAGGGTATGAGTGTGACTGAATATGAAGCAAAATTTATAGAGTTAGCAAAATTTGCTCCGAGATTAGTGGATGGTGAGCAAGAACGTGTTCACAAGTTTGAGATGGGACTGAGAACTGAGATTCGAAAATAAGTGGTTCCATATGAATTGACAACTTATGCAGATGTGGTAAATAAAGTACTGATAATTGAAAGAGAAGTCAATCAAGAACGCATAGAAAGAGAAAGAAAGCAAAGAAAGAGAGCAAAATCAAATGATACACAAGGGCAGAATAATAAAAACATCAAAAGATCAGCAAAGGGAGCAATAGATAATAAGACTCAACGGATTGATGGTGAGCAGTTCTCCAGATGTGGCAAAAATCATGCAGACAAGGATTGCCATTGGAATACAGGTACTTGTTTCAAATGTGGTCAGATGGATCATAAAATTGCTAGCTGCCCGCTAAATACAGAAAATCAAGTTGGCCAAAGAACTTATGAAGTACAACATAGGGGTGGTGGACAGATTTCTAAAACCCAGGGAAGTGTTTATGCGCTTACTCAACAGAATGCACAGGCTTCCAATACAATGGTGACAGGTATGAAAAATTTTGAGGACGAAATTTTTTTTAGGGGTGAAGAATGTTATAGCCCAAAACCCAAGCCCATTGAAAAAAAATAGAGGAAAAATCGGGAAGAAGACTCCCGATAGGAGTCTTCTTCTCCGGCGAGACCCGGACAAATTGGGAGTCCTAGGACCTCTCGAAGTCCTAGGGCCCTCTATAAGAAGCCCCCCCTTTTCCTAGAAACCCAACATCGGCCCCCTTCTTCTCTCTTTCTCCCTGTTTTTCCCGATCAGAGCCGCGGACACCGTTTTGATTCTCGCCGTGATTGCCCGCCGGTGGGGTCACCGAAGGCCGAGGTGAGTCTTCCTCTTCTTCCTCTCTTCCTTTCCTTCCTCCCGTGCATTTGTGCGTGGCTGCCGGCGACGGGAGTCGCCGATTTTTGGTCGGAAAAGAGACCTCTGTTTCGGTCTCTTGTCCCTTGGATTTTTTGACACCGACGATCGCAATCGACCGCCAGCCATGCTCTTCCGTAATCGGGGGAGTGGCCCCCCTCTGCCGCTGGCCTCCACCACGGCGGCCGCGGCCTAAATGGCCCGGCACAAGGAGGGGACTGCCGTCCCCTGTTCGGCCTGGAAGGAGCCCGAGAGAAGAACAAGAAAAAAAGAGAAAAGAAAAGAAAAGAAAAGAAAAGAAGAAAAAAGAGAAAAAAAAAGAAAAGAAAAGAAAGAAAAAAAAAAGAAGAAGAAAAGAAGAAAAAAAAAGAGAAAAAAAAAAGAAGAGAAAAAAATAAAATAAAAAATAATAATATATATATATATATATAAATAAAAAAAATGAATGAGAGAGAGAGTTTCTCTCTCTTTTCTCTCTTCTTTCAGTCTGAACCCTTACTTTCTCTCTCTAGAATTGGACTTTCTCTCTCTACTTTCTCTCTCTAAAATTTTCTCTCTCTAGATTATTTCTCTCTCTTGATGGATTCCTCTCTCTCTAAAGTTATTCCTCTAGGATTAGCGTAGTGGAAGGTTTTATTTGATGATTTTGATCGAGTTTGGGAAGAGTCTGATTTTAAGTGAGATTTTGATTTGGGATCTGTTTAGATTGAATTTTGAATTAAAATTAATGTAAAAATATAATTTTAGATAATAGGCACTGAAGAATTTCCTAGAAGTTAGTCGATCCATTCATTCAGTGCTCCGTAAAAGGTAAGTAATGAATCATCTTCTCGAGATATTCCATATTTATTCTGAAAATAAATAATTATTCTCTGAAATTATGCATGATTTATGAAATTATGTTTTGAAAGAAAAGTGCTTTTGAAATATTATGGTATGTCGATTATGAATACGTTCAGTGAAAAATTATGGTATATTGTGATACAAAGTGTATTGATACAGATCGGATTTATGCTCTCAGCCTAACTATGTTTCAGTGGGCCCCGTCAATGGGGATTATACGTTGGTACTCAGTGGACCCTGCCAGTGGGGGTTGTGCGCTGGTGTTTGTGGACCCTGCCAGTGGGGGTTGTGCGCTGGTATTCTGTGGACCCCGCCAATGGGGGTTAAACGTTGGTTATAGTCGAGGCTGTTGAGTTACGAGTGTTTTGAATCGAATCGAATTTATTATTATATTATATGTGAATATTTGAAAATATTGGATTTGCATTAAATCAGCATGAAATATATTATTATGTTTAATTGTAATATTATTCTTAAAAATTATAAAATATCTAGTTGAGATATTTGTTACTTACTGGGCTGTCTAGCTCATTACCTTTCTTTCTATTTTTCAGATTCAGATAATTAATTTCGAGCGTGGGAAGAAATATTGAGACAGAGCTTTTAGAGGCGAGATTTAGCATTGTCAACTTCATTGAACTTAGACCTATTGTTTTATTGTTAGTAAAATTTTATTGGACGTAAGATATTTGATTTTAATTACTTGAATTAAAGTTGAATAATAATTATTTGAATTTATTCCACTGTGATGCATTGATATCGTGATGAGATGCCTTGCATGCTTATGGAGAGAGTTCTTCATAAGTATGCGGTGGTTGCCATGATCCTCGATTCATAATTTCGGATCGGGGGCGTGACAAAAATCCTATGTATATGCCTGTGGTCATTGGTGAAAATTCATATGTTGAAAATCTAGTTGATGAACCAACCAATATGGTGGATGCCTTTGAAGAGCCTACTAGACGCTCACAGCATCAACGCCGCTTACCTGCTCGTTTGTAGGATAATGTTGTTGATACTGATACTTACTTATCTGATGACGATGATATTGCATACTTTGCCTTGGTTGCAAATTGTGATCCTGTCAATTTTGAGAAGGCTGCTAATAGTAAGTAGTGGGTTCAAGCAATGGATGAAGAGATTCATGCCATTGAGAAAAACAAAACGTAGGAGCTCACCAAACCCCCTATAGATAAGAAAGCAATTGGTGTCAAGTGGATGTACAAAATAAAGTACAAGCCCAATAGAGAGGTGGACTGCTACAAAGCACGGTTGGTTGTCAAAGACTACAAACAAAAATCAAGTATTGATTACTTTGAGGTGTTTGCTCCAATTGCTAGACTTGATACCGTGCACATGATTATTTTTTTTGCCGCACAAAATTGTTTGAAAATTTTACAAATAGATATGAAGTCTGTATTTTTGAATGGTGTACTTGAGAAGAGGTGTACGTTGAACAACTGCCTGGTTATGTGGAGAGAGGGGAGGAAGAGAAAGTCTACAGATTGAAGAAAGCTTTATATGGCCTGAAACAGGCACCTAGAGTGTGGTCCATATGCATTGATTTTTACTTTTACAAAATGACTTTTATAGATATCCATATGAGCATGCTTTGTATATCAAATCTAACATATAGAGAGATATTATTATTATTTGCTTGTACGTGGATGATTTAATTATAGACAACAATGCTAAATTATTATCCAGCTTCAGGGAGGCCATGATTGCTCAATTTGAGATGACAGATGTGGGTTTGATATCTTATTTTCTTGACATTGAGGTGATGCAGACAAATGAAGACATATTTATTTTACAAAAAGAATATGCTCATGATGTTTTGAAAAAATTCAAGATGGAATCATGCAATCCAAACTTGACTCCCATGGAGGAAAGAGTGAAACTTGTGAAAGATGGCAGTGGTGAGTTGGTGGATGCAAATAACTTTAGAAGACTTGTGGGAAGCCTACAGTACTTGACTGCTATAAGGCCAGATATTGTTTACAATGTCAGACTTATTAGTAGATTTATGGAGACTCTACGTCTATCTTACTTATAAGCTGCAAAGTGAATTTTGAGATACATCAAAAGTACGCTAAGTGATGGAAATTTTTATTCTAATGCTAATGCTGCGAAACTTGTTGGATACACAAATAGTGATTAGGCAGGTGATATCAAGAGGCGCAAAAGCACCTCAGGCTATGTCTTTCAACGTAGTAGTGGTACATTTTTTTGGTCATCTAAGCAGCAGTAGGTGGTAGCTCTCTCTATAGTAGAAGTAGAATATATTGCAGCTGGAGTTTGTGCCACACAAGCAGTGTGGTTGAAGAAAATACTTGGTGAATTGCAACATCAACAAAGAGAGCCAACAAAGATCTTTTGTGACAACAAGTCTGTTATTGCATTGACAAAGAATCTAGTGTTCCATGGTCACAGCAAGCACATGGACATCAAGTTTTACTACATCCATGATTTGGTGAAAGACAAGGAGATTGCAATTGAGTTTTGCTCATCTGAAGATCTCACAAAGCCTCTCAAAATGGATGAGTTCCTGAAAGTCAACAAGATGCTAGGCATGATGAAGCTTGAAGATTTGGTTTAAGGGAGGCAATGTTGGAATTAAACCAAATTAGTTTACTATTATTGGTCCATGTGTCATTACTTCATTGGGTCTATTTATGTTAAGTGTGGTGAGGTAGTGTTACGTGTGTGCACTGAGAAGTTAAGTCGGTGAAGAGTCAAAACCCTACATATATAAATTCATATGTTGCTGTACCTTTTAAAAAAAGTGTGTGCGGCTACCTCTTAAAAAAACAAGAGAAGTGTGTGCCGTCAAGGTTTTGTAGTGGGCTGCGGTGCAGCAATGTTTAATTCTTTGTGATTTTAACGTTTTCATTGTCAGTTTAATTTCTAGAGGGTCTCCACCATCTCTTTCTCACCATCCTGGAGACAATGTGGAGGTCTAAACCTGGAGATGGATGTTCCGTTAACTGGTAGATGCTATTTGACTTTTTTTAGTACAATGAGGTTCTTCATGTGGATTTATTGCCACTGGATTTTATAAAGGTTTCTGTGATTGTGCCTCATTTCCTTTTTCTTTTTTTGATAAATCAGATGACTGCTATTACTTTAAAAAAAATACATGTTAAAGAGTAAATCCATTTGATTCGCCATATATAAAATTATCCAATTCGTAGCACTATTCATCTCTCAGTAAATTCGCTTCATGTTATTTCTCTCTGGACCTCTTCTACGTCTAAAATCCCGATATATTTTTGGTTTCCTCTGGGTAATACCGATAGATCTACGTTTCAAGCATAAGCACCTTCCGTTTAACCGCGTCAAATATAGCTGAGTCAGCCTTCATAGAGATGGTAGATCTCTTCTTGAGCCATTTTCTATTCTTTGTTAAACTTGCTGAAGAATGGCTATAGACAGGTTGCACGGTATGAATTCTCTCATCACTGTGTTTCAATGTTATGCGAAGGACCTATAGTCCACCACCGTGTGCTACGTTTTTTAGTATTTTTGAAGCATTTGCAAGTGTTTTTCTGATATTTAAAAAAAAAAAAAATTAAAAGTGAAGTTTTAGGAAGCTTGAGGTGTGGCCTGATATTTGAAGCCCGAATAATTACTGGGCTTACGCCAGAAATGTAACCCTAAAGATTGGGCCAAATTCTGATCGGTCTGAAGCCTATTATATCTTGGACTGAGCCTGATTCGGCTCATGAATCTGCCCATTTGGGAGACGACAATTAAATCGGTTTAGCTCCTCGCTAAGGATGGTTGAGATGAGTCAGCAAACCACAAGGGCAAGGCAACCAAGTGTGGCTTGGGTTCAGGTTATATCCTTGTTAATCATTAGATCATGCTTTGCATAGCTTTCAAAGCTCTCCAATATTTTCCTTCCATCTATCAGCATAAATCACGAGATAGATGTCATGTTTTGAAAGTTGTGAAAGTGCAATCCGATGGTTTATGTTACGAAAGAAGATTAATCATTCTTTTGTACAAAAAATGATCAATTATTTTTTCATAGGAAAGATACAACCCGCACCCATCTAGCTTGAAGTTTTCTTCACTGCACGAGGGATCCAACCAAGGAATATCTTTCTAAGTTTCCGATCGAGACCGTAACCTCAAATTTCAGACAGCAAGCAATCATATTCTAACCCTCTATGATATATGTTTCATGCTGCGGAGGGTCATACATCCCTATACAGCTACCACATCATCCATCGTAGAGAACAATGACCGTCGCTTTTCTCAGGATTCCAAGCAATCAAATTTGGTGCAAAACATATAAGTATTATTTTTGTATCTTGGAGATGATGACATGGCGGCTATCCAGGGTTGTATGATCCTCTATGAAACAAGCATACGCCGTAGAGGATCTCGACCAACAAACTAAGCCTGTTCAGGACTAGGGCCTTGCAATTGGGCCTGAGAGCTTCTCAGGTCAATCAGCAACTCTGAAGTAAAGGCACCAAAACCCATGCAAACCCGGATCGGGCCAGTTTGATTCGGGTGTCACCTGGAAGCTCGACTCCTCAACGCTAGCCTATCACTCAGGTGATGGAGGCCAGTCCACAGCCGACGACAATCCGACAGGCTCGTGATGGGCAATACCGCTCACACAGACGCAACCATGTCGTTTTTTGCGCAAAAGTCACCATGGATATGTCTAACTTTTCAAATTATAACATTTACTTCTAGAAGTGAATGCATTCACTGTTCCACTGATTCGCACAGTTTGATGATATTAAGTTCTATAGATTAAAAGAGTCGTTTAATTGTGAATTACTGATTAAAGCTTGCAAAACCAACATTCTGGTGAGGGAAGATCCTATTCTTCTCTACAGTTCAAACGAGTAGCTCTTCAACCCATGCTTCGACCGAGCAAGTTGACCTGTCTCTTTCTTTACTACGAACAGCTAATAACTGCAGATGAACAATCGAACAACTCGCGACATTTACTTCGTTCCCATTCTGCAAGGAATGAAAACAGTACGTGTATCTACTCAACGAACATCTGCATCTACTGCCATAGTCAGTCAAAAGAACCATCCCGTGGCCACAGTCACCAGCAAGGTGAGGTGGCCTCGAAGGCTCAAACTTCCACACGAGTCCTTAAATGGTGATCGGGCAGCTCCCAACTCCTCGCCAACCATGGTCGAATATCCTTAAAAAGGAACAGTGGCAGCGTTGAACCGAGGAGGGACAAGAGGGGCGTACGGGGTCTGATATCCCCGCGAGACGCGGGCATCCGCCTGCGCGCTGGGATGAAACGCAGAACGGATCGCACGCCACTTCGTCTAAAAACAGTGGAAGAGCTGAAGAGGGGAAGGCCCTTCAGGTTTAAAAAAATGAGGATACTGAAGGAAGGCTTTGATGATCAACTGTGCCAGTAGTGGGTAAGCTTATAAAACTTGAAGGGGACCCAGCAGCAGTTGTGGTTGGAAAGTTAAAAGAGGCTTAGGGTATGGCTCAAAAGCCGCGAAGCAAGGAAGAACTCGGCAATGTTCGTTTAAAGAAAATGGAGTTATTGAAAATCTTTGAATATTGTGGGGATCTGATGGAAGAGATGGAGATCATGGTGTAGAGTGATTTACTATACGAAGTAGATCGATCGTATTGGTTCAAGATTTAAAATAAATATCAAAAAAAAATATTATAAAAAATTATAAAAAAATAATTAGGAAGAAAAAAAAATTGAAGGAGAAAAAATAAGATTTGATAATTAATCTCAACACTTCCATTTTTGCAAAATCCATAACGATAATACTAAAATTATCGATGTCATGAAGCACCATCATCGTCATCACCATCATTGCCACAGTAGTAACAGCATATAATAATTTATCGAATCAATAATTAAATAATAAAATTTCTTCATTGACTCAAACAATAATTTCTTCATAGGCTCATCCTTTTTAATGCATATATCGAAAGCGATGATATCCTACAGTATTTTCTCTCGTACAGTATTTTCTCTCGATACTGACTCCAAGATCATAATATCGAGATTTCTTCGATTATCCAGCTTATTCCAATGAATATCAAATTATCAGTTACATTCATTATGTACTAAAGACATACCAACTTTTAGCTATACACAAGTAAAATTACAAACAAAACTTTGGTCATATCCATATACCTCCACTCAAGGAGCTTCGAATATCTGCACAGAGTTGTTTTTACATATGAAATCAAATCTTCAAGCATAGAATCTTCCAACAGCTTGGACTTTAGAGTAGCTTTAAAATTAATGGATACCAAGACATAACAAGAATCATCTTCACCAAGCATATCTTCTTATTTCTTGATCTTCGAAGCTACTTCAAAATCAATCAAATTTTCATCTTCATAGCTGACAAAATCTCTATAAAAAATATACAAATTATGGATAACTTCAATATAGGACTCTTCAATATGATTTGATTTTTCGATACGAATCTCAATAATTACATCAATTGTAGAATCTTTTGATTTTTCCTGAATAATTTCAAAATTAGTAGATTTTTTAATTATAATCTCTTCTGAACTTGAGATTGCAACTATCTAAGTAAGCTTCTTCTTCTGTATAAGATTCTCTTCCGGACTTGATTGATCCTCAAGCTAATTAACTTTGTCATGCTCTGAGTCTTCATAAAATGATTCAGCCTCTAACTAATCAAGCTTCTCCTATTTCAAATTTTTATCTTTAAACCAATTTTGTTCCTCTTTGAAATTTTTGAAGAAACCTGGAATTAGGATTCACTTTTCAGATAGTTTTTGTTTGGGCTATCTCACATTGCCAGAATTGGAATAGATAATTGCAAGAATATTCCATGCTTTTTTTAGCTCCTTGACATTTTAAATATGAAGAAAATTTTTTTTATCAACAGAAATTTGAAGAATCTATATTACATTTCGAGATTTCAAATTTCACTTTCTTTTTACAATTTTATCTATTGGCATTGTTTCTGACTCATTCAACATATCCTATCAATCTTGGCCTATCAAATAAGACTTGACAAAAGCCTTTTAATATGAATAATAGATATTATTCAACTTATAACGAAGAAAAGTGGCAGCAGTAAAAGCAGCCTTATTGGTGTTGGTAAGATCAGATATCTCATGACGAAACCCATTGATAGAGACAATAATAGCATCGGCTATAATGACTCATCCCTCAAATCACTAAACAAGAGTCTAAACACTTGCACCACCGTACATCAAATTATTGAAAGCTTTTCAACCATACCAAGCTACGAATATACGAATCATCAACAATCAAGTTGCCATTCTAAAAAAATTGTACTCTAAATAAATCTGATCGAAAGCACAAACTGCTGAATCACTCTCCAAGTCTATAGCTCTAATACCATATAGAGCCACAAATACATGGACCATCAATCTAAAAATCCTTATCTCTGATACCATGTAGAACCATAAATATCAAAATCTTAGCTTTGATACCTTATAGAACAACATGCTACATAGAGTAGATCAATCGTACCGACCTAAAATTCTAAACAAATGTTAAAAAGAAATATATATTTGTAGAGAATCGTGAAAAAAATAATTATGAAGGAAAAAATAAGAGAAAAAATAAATTTATTCAAAAAAAATAAAAACCAAAACCTCACAAAAATGCCTACAAAAGAGCCTCTCCACACATATAAATAATCTTTCCTCTCTTTCATTTTACATTTTTCCATTATCTTCTATATGGTTCTATATACAAAGAGGACACCAAAGATCTCTTTAAATAGAGCACCATATGAGTACAAATCTGGCTCCTATCTTGACTTAAAAATCAAAAATCTATGAGAACAGAAACTCTAATAACTTTTAGAAAAAAAATAATTAAATAGAGCAATATCAAGAATAGAATTCTAGAATCATTAAACTAATGACCAATCAAAAATGAAATCCTAATTGGATTGGGACTTGAAAATTAATCTCAACATATGATACTCCGAGCAAGGAGAAAGAGGACAAGGCTAGTTTGAAACTCGATTTGGTGCCACACTGTGTGAAGAGATTATGTGGTGATAGATTTTGCACATTAAGGTTGAAAGATGGAAATGCCAACACAGCGTTCTTCCATTGAATTGGTCAAGGTGAAAGGAGAAGAGACTTCATGTTAGGCTTGGCGCTTGAGGATAATTAGATGTTTGAATAATGTTTCATTGGAACAGCCTTTAATGACCATTTGATCTTTGAGGGCAAAGCTATTGGAAACTACATGTCAATTGGGACACTTGCACAAAGAGGAGGACAAACTTGGCACCCTAATAGTCTAGAGATATTGGGACAAACCTCCTAACATCATTAGGGAGATTAGACAGGCGATTGTTTATCTGTGCTAGAAAAGCACCAGATTTGCACGAGTACTATATCTTACTTTATTACCAATAAGAGGAGATAGTTAAAATGGATATTATAACGAACTAGGATCTTACTTTAAAATGTTAGTCCAAAGACATTATTTGAAATTCTTTGCTCTACATAAGTATTCAAAAACTATCTAATGCATAGTTGATATGAAACTAAATACAGACGAGCTTGAGTTCTAATATTTCCTATCATTTAAGTCATAGCACCCTCATCACGCTAAGAATTCAAATATATTCATAAGCATTGCAAATATAATCATAAACTCCATGACTTGCTCATGGTTAGTCCAGATGGGGCCATGGTGCAATGTCCCTTAATGCACATGGGTCATAGATCGTGTTTGCTCTGATACTCTTTGTGTTATGTTGCTGACCTAAGTAGCAAATTCAAGACTTGATATGGCCTATATAAGCATTTAGGATCTACTTAGTGCATAGTTGATCTAGGATCAAATACATGCCATTATAGGTCTTTACATATTCCTTTCATTTTTACCTTATTATTCTTGCTAGGCTAAGGATTTAAATTCATTAACATATACCATAGATCGAATTATAAATCCTACAATTAATCTATAGTCAGTCCAAATAGATCCATACGATAATTTTCTCTCGATACTATTTTTGTCATGTGGCTTGCATAGGTGATGAAACACTTGCTCAAGATTTTTGAGAGAATCCGAAAGTGAGTGGACAACTTGAACTATATATATGCCATGTGGTTTTAGGCTAAAAAGGGAGCAGGCAAACAATGTAGGAGACTTCCGGCCTATTGGCTTCCTCTCGTGCAAAATCATCGCACATATTTCGGCAATGAGAATGAGAAAAGTGGCAGGTGAGCTAATCAGTGAAGCACGAAGCGCCTTCCTACCAGATCGATCGGTATATTAAGATTCTTGCCCGTGCCGAGGAGGTTCTAGACGGACGCCCGTGAAGGAAATCAAAGGGGGCTGTTCTCTTTAGGATAGAATTTGAGAAACTCTATGGCCAGCGAAGCGGTACCAGCCAATGTAAGCAGGGTAGGTGATCCTCCATGGTTGCGATCCTCTCAAAGGGAGTCATCTAAATCCTTCTATGGGTTCTAAATAATGGTTTGCCATATCCATTTGTGAAGCATCTTAGGAAATGTTTGGGAGCCATAAGGTCCTTATTGGTGATAACATGATGAAACAATGGTGGGTTGGAGCTCATAGATGCTCCTGCAAGCAAACTGGAGAATACGTGAACCGTCTTCATTACTTTGACTGACAAAATATAGATTTAAAACCAAGGGATACCCTGGCACAGCACTGTAAAATCCTTATAGTCTAAATAGAAAATGTAACAACACCAATATCCCACCTTATACAGAGCACCCAATATCTACCAAGTATATAGTCGATACCCGCAGCATCCTCACACTCTCTCTCCCTTAAGTTGGTGTGGTGTACGTTGTCGCACTTGCAATAAGACCTACAAATCCTTTCCCTTTCTTTCCTTCCTTCTTCCATCCTTCTATCTCTAATTAGACTAATTTCATTGATCAATGAAACTTAAGGTCATGTTACCACTGTGTTTCTCAAAAAAATAAAAAAAATTAAAAATATATAAAAAAAATCAAGAGCATGAAACGAAGTACAGCAAAATTCTATCTTTCCAAACAAATAATTAACAAATCTTTTTTCCTATAAACATGAAGCAATTGAATCCACTCCAACCAATACCGTACCTTCAAGAATGATACTATCAAGCTTATAAGACACGGCATCGAATATTTTAGCATTCCTTGCTTTCCATGGTCCCAGCCAAATAGCCGAGGATCCTAGCCCACAGTATAGCTTTTATCTTTTCTTTTTTTTTCTCTATTTTCTTTTGTTTTTGTGAGCGAAAATGGAGGAACCCAGGAGCTTTCCCCCATATAATATATTATTACGAAGGGATATATTTACAATGCGAGAGGGGTTGGAAGAATGTACGAGAGTTACAAAGTTGATGAAAGAGAAGCAGGACTCCTCCACAGTTATCGACAATTCTCCTACGTGAGGATCCTAATCCAGCGAGAAATTTCATTTAGTTCCCTTTCATCCCCAACCATCCGAAAGTGAAGCTAGCCAGAGATCTTGGCCAACCTTTGAAACAAAGCTTTGCTCCTTAGTTTCTCTCAAACGCAACTAGCACCAAAAATTTATTTTTATATAAATAAATATTATAAAAAAATTAATCAATTTTTTTATTAACCAACTCATCCATATTTTTATATTTTTATATTTTTCAATATAAAAAAAATAATATTTTTAATTCATTACTAATATACCTTTAATCTTATAATAATCATATAATATAATACAATATAATAATATATTATATTATATCATATTATATTTTAATATAATATATTAAAATATAAAAATATTATATTATAATATACTATAATATATTATAATATAATAATATAACAAAAATAATATATTATTATATATAATAATATATATATATATTATATTATATTAATATAATATATTATTATAGTATACTATAATATAATATCATAATATTATTATAATATATTATAACAATAATATTATAATATTATAATATAATATATTATACGATAATATATGATATTATACTATTATATATAATAATATTTATAGAATACTATAATAATATAATAATAATATATAATAATAAAATAATTTAATATATTAGTATATCATATTATAATAATATAATATATTATAAAATAATATATCAGATTAATATATATTTATATAGTAAAATGTATCATAGAAAATATGGATACATCTGAACAATTTATTCAAAAAAATAATAATACAAAAAAACATCAATAACAGATTTTCTAACTAATTTTCAATGTATAAAAATATATAAATAAATTATTTTTTATCTAAATATTATTTAAAAAATATTTATCTAAAATAATATAAATTTTTAGATAAATCATTTTACCCCCGAAGGAATAAGCCCTGTGAGAATAAGCCCTGCAAGGGTTTTATTATCACCTCACGAACGACAAACAAAATAAGCTTGCAAGTTGCCAGACGGGGGCCTAGGCCACCTCTTCCGTTGCTAGGTTTCCAGCTACAAGAATATGTTATTTTAGCCAAGGATACAAAAGCTTTTAACTTCTCAGAGACCTGAACGCCGACACTGAGGAGACAGGGTACCCATGCATCGATCTGGGCACACAGCAATTACACCACCACGAATAGAATTCCAGAGCACGCATAACGATTTAACCGCCAGTTGGCCATGCACCCACCAAACCAAAAAAAAAAAAAAAGGAAGTAGGCCTGGATTCAATCGGCCGTTTTCTCCACCAAAGGTAGAAAATTCACATGGCCTCTGAAGCGCAGTGGAAGAAGCTGAGACTGAGCCCCTTTTTTTTTTTCGACCAACGTGAAGAGATGTTCGCAGAGTAATTAAGAACCGAAGAATACCAGTCCAATTATATTTAATGAATGCAACAAATGGGAAGCAGTAAATAGGTCAACCAGATTCCCATCCAAAACCCTAGCCGACAAATCCTCCACTCCCCTCCCGCCGCGTGTCAGCTGCCAACCGCGAAGGCCATTGACATGGCGGTTCTTATGCGGATTCGGATCCGCCGTCCACATCACCCACCTGATGCCCATTGGCTCGCGAATCATTCGCTCGCATAGATTTCTACATGCGGGCGTTCGGGGGATTACAGAAGAAAATGTCGCAAAAGAACACGCTTGGCGACTTCTGGCGTCACCCCTCTGAACCCGCCTTACATCCCCCTCCAGACAACGATACTTGGATGACTTAAATGCCCTTTGGGATTTCCAAAAATGACAAATGTACCCGAACGCACACCCACCTCATGGCTACCGGATTGCCCAGTTGACCGGATCTTCCAAGATCTGTATCTATCTTAAATTTCACAAAAACATGAAGGAAAATTGTCCATCTCCAGTGACATAAATAGAACAGGATGACACAAATCCTCCATACATACGGTCCTATGCGGACGTTCGGTTATGGTAATTACGGGTGGCTCAGAAGCAGCACATGGTTATACCTTTCCCCGTTCCTAGTTTTGGTAACTGGCTGGTGGTTAATTGCTTGTTTTGGTAAGTACACGACGTCCTAGAAAATCTCATTGGTTGATATCAGAATGCAGGAAGATAGAAGGATATAGAGAGATTTGAGAAATAAAATTTCTTAGCTTTTTTTAAAATATAGATTAGAACTATTCTACCATATCTATCTTGACGATTCCATAAAAAATTATCATATCATTTATTATTGAAAATGAGACACTTATTGTTAGAAAAAAAAAAAGGAACCGTTAGCCAAACTTAGCTAAAAGCTTTGAACGAAAAATAAAAAATCACTTTAATCGCATTCTGACTTGGATGATTTTTTTTTTTTTTGAATAATGCAGTAATTTTGTATTGGATGGTCCAAGATACACTTGGTAGAACGCTTCTACCTAATAATTTCTCTGTTTTCTCTGGCTAAGAATCTAGTCCTCCATTTTGGTAATTGTTTTGTTTTCCCTTCTTTTTCTGGCTTATAAAGCAGCAGATGACACGACAAACCTTTGAAAGAGCTTAGACACGTTATAGAACAAAATATATAATTTTATTTTCCGCCAGTTATTTTTCTCAGACTAAAACAAGACTCTGTATGCCAAGAATCTCCCCTCCAAGTTACATTGCTAGTAAAGGTAACAGCATTGATTTAAGAACAAATTTAATAACAAATCGCAGGAGATTCTACTGATACAAAGCCTCTTTTTCTCCCTTCATCATCTATATATACGCACAAAACCAAAAGCTACAAAAAAACTCTCAATTTAGCTTGCAGAGAAAAGACAGTGGCATTTTGGGAAGAGAGATGGTTACCGGTTATGGAGTGGGTCGGGGCAGCTCGGCACTCTTCGCTTGCTGTCGTCAAAACCACCTGCCGCCGCCGCCGCCGCCCCGGAGGGGCGGAGAGGGACGGGCCTCCGCCCAATGAGCGGGGCTCCCGTACTTTTAGTCCCTGCGTTCGTCGGAAATATCCGAATTGCCACCGCTCGACAGTTGAAGCACGCGCCACCGTGTAGAAGCCAAACGCTCAAAAGGACGACGGCCAAACACAGCACGGCTCGTCTACTCCTCCCGGCCATCGACATCGCCGGAAATCTGACGTAAGCCTGCCGGAATCTCATCACATCTCCGGAATCCGCCGCAACCGCCACCTGATCTCCCCAACGAAAAGAAAGAGAGAAAGAGAGAGAGAGGGGTGATGATACTTCTTTTTGGCAAACCACGTGATGGCAGAAAGCGAGTAGTAGGAGGCTAGTGGAGCATTTTGGCTCTAAGAGCGGATGCATAAACAAATTACCCCTCGCTTGGGACTAAATAACGGAAATGCCACCGGGCTGGGGTCAATCATACGGCGCCGTTAATGGCGGGCGGTGGCGGGATTTTGTAGGTAACTGCGATTATTTAACTTCGGTTTTCATTTCAACGTGCATCTAAGTACACGGTTTTGTTTGATTACGTGTCTAAACCTCTCAATAAGTAACGGAAGCTGGTGATGGAAGATCCAACGGCTGTGAGTGAAAGGACTCCTTTACACAGCATGTGAGGTACAAATTGGCGAAGGAAAATCACCCACCGTCATGCCATCAAATGCTGTGGGACCCATGGACTTAGAAAAGTACCGTCAGGCGATAGCGTAATGAGTATGCTGCTCCCTCGACACGCGCCGTCCGATCTTTTTGATGTGACAATGCATGATCCCCTCCCAAAGAACCCAAATAAATCCACACCGTCCATCGACTGAGGTACACCAGTCATACAGTACCCTGGAGACCGGTCACTGTACCATCCAGGATGGCACTGCGTGTGAGAAGCGAGAGCCACACCCCATTTTCTTAAACTGATAAGCTACTAAGAATAAATTAAGAGAATGGTTGGTAATTGGTGGAGGATCCGCGATGGAATGAGAGAGCATTAGAAATCATAAACAAATCAACGTCCGAATCGTCCAGGTTTCACGCAGCCTTTTACCCGCATGAACCCTTTTTACCGCTGTGTCGAAGACAAGACGTTGCAGCCATAACAGAAAGAAAGTTTGAAAAAATGGCAAAGTTTGTGTGAAGTCCTTCCAAAACTCCAATCCACTTTTCCCGGACGTCATAAAGTTGCGTTGTAGCAAGGTAGAGCTTGCCCCTTGCCTTCTGTTTATCTTTTGGCCTCTTCTATTCGTCACCTTTCTGATCCTCTCCCTCCGCAGTCTTTTTTTTTTTTTTTTTTCGCTTTTCAATTTTTTTCCTACAACTGATATAACAGCCAAATGGATCAACCATAGAAACTTGGCCCTAGCTTTCCCTGACTGCGACGACTGGCTCACGAGATTGGGCTACGGCAAGGGTGATACATCTGGCTCCAGCGAGAGAAGTTAAGACTCATGAATGGAGGAGTTAATGTTCCAACCACTAGAGATGGCATTCTAAGATGTTGATACTCATAGCATCATAGTCGTTTTATCTGATAACTTTTTGGACTAGAAGATGACCACAGGTGAAGAATATTGAAAAGCCTGGGGATTTCTTACCAAGATGAGCAAGGTGACTGGAGGAAAGAAAGCCACCTGAAGTTAGCCATTCGACGTGCCGGCGCTACATTGCGGATCCAAAAGGCAAAAGTGATGCAACGCTGGGCTAAGTATTATAGCTTTTATCTAGGTGTTGATAGGGAATATTTGGTACGAGATGATTCATCCAAGATAAAAAATGATGTGATTGGCGATGATAAAATCAACATGTTTGATTGTAGCATAGTATATATGGTAGTGATTAATTTCAAATCACTCTCCAATCCATGATGAGATACCCACGATCGAGGTCAGAAATCCGAGATGATCCCCACATAATGATCTTAGATTAAAATATAAAGGCAAAAATATCTCTTAATATAGTAAAAAAAATTGATATATCAATATATTATTAATATATTATATCAATATTATATATATATGATATTATATTATATTTGATATTATATATTATATTCATAACATATATTACATTATAATATATTATTAATTATATTACTTTCATATTATGATTCAATGTCAATTTTAAATTAAAATAAAAATATTTTATTATACTTTATATTTATATAACAAAATTATTTAATATATTATTTTTATTTATTTTATTTTTCTAATCAAAATAAATATTCATGTTAACAAATAATATATTATAAATATTAATATTAATATTAATTTTATAATAATAATTAATATATTTTTATAAAATTAATAATTTATAAGACTAATAGATATATTTTTATGGAATCTATTAGTTATTAATATATTAATAAATTTAATAATATTTATTTATAATATATTATATATAATTAATAAATATATTTTAGTAAAATATATTGTGGATAATTTTGATATTTTATGATCAGTATTTTTAAATTTTTCTAACATATCAAATAAGTTATTCGTATATATTTTAAAAATTTTTAATCATCGAATCATGATTTATTAAATACAGTGATTTTAGATTATGGATGATCAGGATATTACAAAATTTGAATCGTGGACGATTTTAGATCATTATGTTAGAGTTACCGCTTGGACCCAACTGCAATGCCATGCTGTTGCCTAAGTTCACATCATTTTGCCAATGATCAGTGCCATCATCGAGGCGCTTTTCCGGGGAACGCGTTCGCCGACCACGGTGGCTTTTGATGCGAGGTATAGACTCATAAGATGTCTTTACTACCGCTGGGAGATTGCATGGAATGTGAATGTGCGTGGTCTTGGATTAGAATGTGCCTAAAAATGAGAGTCCGGTGGGCAGGCGGCACCAAGTAGGTCGAGATGGTTCTAACCTATAGTTGACCCATGTCTTGGTCCTGGCCTATTTTGCCGTCTATTAATTAGTCTAGATCCTGGATCTCACCTGGTCGGGACTCGAGTTAGCAACACAGCTTTAGGAATATCAGTCCTACAGGTACAGGATCTTTTGAGTGCTACAGTAATGGCTGCAGGTCTATCGTACGTCGTGAACGCCTTTACTGCTACCACATGGACTCGTCGGTAGGCCACGAGCAAGGCACAGTACTAGCCACAGCTGGGGCGTTAATAAGCATCAATGCTTCAACCACCGACGACGGCTGATGAATATTAAAATGAAAACGAAGTTGGGTTTCTACGGATTTTTTTATTATATATTTTTAAAATACCTCCTCCTTCGATTTATTTTTAAAACTATCGTTATAAAATCATCACTTTAAATAGTGATTACACAGCCACCCAGTCCATCTCCAGACTAGCTGGATAGATCAGATGAAAAAATTGAAATCCCCATCCCAAATAAGATTTTATTGAAATTGTCGGACCAAACAACGATTTCAGATTTTTTTTTTTTTGTTTTTGAGCGAATGGAGTGGGCAACCAAGGATGATGCGAGTGATCGGAGATGGCAGGGGGGGTCGAGATGCAATGCCGGAGGTACAGAGCAACGGCGGGTAGGAGCGGGGGCGGCGTAGGGGGGCACGGGGTGGGGTAGGTGAGGGCGGCGTGGAGGCTGCCGCAGAAGGCGTGGCTGCAGATTCACCGGGAGGCCAGGGGCCAATGCAGCGGATGGCGCAAACGGCGGGGGGCCGAGGACGGTGCCGGAGGTGGACGACCGACGATTTCGGGGGGTGGGGGGGGTGGTTTGTGGTGTGCAGGGGAAGGAGAAGGAGAAGGAGAAGAAAAAATAAAAATAAAAATAAAAATAATATTTTTTTAAAAAATATTTTTCAAAATCAATAAATTATTAATAAATATAATAATAATAATAATAATAAGTATTAAAAATAATAATGATAAAATATTATTTTTAAAAAATATTGAAAAATGCTTAAAAATAAGCAAAATAAGAAAAAATAAAATAAATAAAATGATGAATAAATATTTAAAAATATTTAAAAATAAATTATTTTTTTAATGAAAATAATTAAATTTATTATTATTAAAAAAAATTCATTCTTTTCATCTACCCCGATGGCTTCGTACCAAATATTATTTTTTTTTTATTTTTTGCTTCCCTCCTACGGCTCTGTGCCGAGCACCCACACCCCCCTCGGGTACTATCCATGACTCCTCCATTTAAATTTTTTTTTAAATTTTTAAAAAATATTTTTTAAAAATATTTTTTTTTTAAAATTATTTATAATTTATATTTATTAACGGACGGTTGGAGGGCCGAAGGCAAGCAGTCGGGGGTTGGGGGTTATGGTATAAGGGCACTGAGGAGCGATAGCCTATGCTTTTAAAATTATGGTGCCAACACAGTGATGCAAATAAAGTGATGGAAAGAAAAAATGGGGATCGGACGTGAAATAATAATAAGACATAATTTCAAATAATAATATTTTATTATTAATCAAATAAAATTTAATTTAAATTTAATAATAAAAATTTAATATATATATATTTTTAAAAATAATTTAAAAAAATGAGTAGACGGACGACTTATTTTTAAATATTTTTAAATAATTTTAGTTTATTTTATTTTATCATTTTATTTATTTTATTTTATTTATTTATTTATTTTTTAATATAAAAAATAAATTTTTAAAATATTTCGAGTGGAAAAAAAAGTCTCCTGTGGTAGGACGACTATATGAGTCATCCTATGGTAAGCGACTCTATCTTATTTGGATTTTTTTAAGAAATCTAAAATCGTCTTAGTGATATCAAAATGACAGGCCATACATAGAATCCTCATATTCTCCAGTGTACACTCTCTTGCCATGGATTCTTAGACAACCTTTCTTTCTAATTTGATTTCTAGCTAGACTTATCTTTTTAATTTAATTTAATATCCAGTTCAGCCACCCTACCCCTTGTGCAGCACCCCCCATTGCATCTCCATTAGGCCTGCAAATGGGTCGAGTCGGATCGGATCTTGAGTGATCCCGACCCGACCGATCCGATTTCTTGATCGGGTCTTGATATTGGACCCATACCCATCCCAATAAAAAATCGAATCAGATCGGGTCGGATCCATACCGAATTTATTAACCCATTGGATCATTCGGGTCGGATCGGATCCATATATAACCCAGTCCCAATCCATGAAATGCGGGTCCAGTTCGGATCTAATTCGGGTCGAATCGGGTCATGGGTTTAAAAATCTACATAAAGTGAAATTAGAGTCACATCGACAGTAAAATAGCATGGCCATATCTATCTTTTCATATAGATATTCTCTCCTCTCCTCTCTTCCCACATCTTCTCACTTCACCATTGATAGTGGATATTGTATACCATCCCTAAGGCAATAGTAATGTACAACAGTAAATAAGTAACTGGATATTTTAATTATGAACAACTATTGGTATGTCCCCAGTTTATTTTGTGTTTGTGGAAGAACTTTTAGAAAAGTTTCGAGATTAGCCGTAAGAATAGCATTTCTTATGCAGTGCATTAATGATCTTGTGATAGTGTGACAGTATTAAAGATTTTAGTAAAAGATTTAAGAAAAAATTTGGGTGAGTCACTCTTTTGGCCCAAGTCCAAATTTTATTTGGATGAGTCATTCTAACTGAGTTTGGATCTTATATTTGGATCCGATTCGGATCGGATCGGGTCGGATTATATATCTTGAGATTCAAATTAACCCAAAAATCTTCATGGATCGGGTCGGATCAGTCGGATCCAAATTCAGAAAATTCATACCCAACCCGGAAAGATGAACGGGTCCAATTTTTGAATCCGATCCGGCTCCATGGATCTTTTAAATAGATTCGGGTCGGGTCTAATCGAGTCGGATCGGATCACGGATCAACCCGATCCGTTTGCAGCCTTAGTCTCTATCTCAGGACCTTAAGCATTTTTTTCAAAATTATTTTTTAAAATAATATTTTATTATTTTTATTCAGTGAAATTATCGGCCCAAGTGGCAATTTCAATGAAATCACACGCCCAAGTGGTGATTTCAATAATAAATAAAAATTATTTTTTAAAAATTATTTTCTAAAAATAATAATAAATTATTAATTTAAAAAATTTAAAAAATATTTTTATAAAAAAATAATTTTTAAAATAATTTATAATTTATATTTATTTTTTTTATTTTTTATTTTTTTCCTCATTTTCTCCCTTCCTTTCCCCCAACCCCCGACCGACATTCCCCTACTAATGGCTGACCCGTGTGGTGTCGTCGCTGCCCCTCCGTGCCTCCCCTTCCCCCCCGTATGGTGCCACCGCCGCTCCTCCGTGCCTCCCCTCCCGTGACCGCACTGCCTGTCGCTACTCCACGTTCCCCTCCCCCTGTAGCCCCACACTGCTCCGATATCGCCCCCAGCCCCTCAACTGCGTTCCTCTCTCGGTACTGCCCCCCGACCCCCTTGCTGTACTTTCTTTCCTCCATTCGTCCAAAAAAATCAAAAGAAAAGAAAACCACCCATGACTTCTCCCCTCCATTCGTCAAAAAAAAAAGAATGAAAATCACGACTTGAAGCGATGATTTCACTGAAATCGCCGCTCCAAATGGTGATTTTAGTGAAATCACCACTCCAAGTGGCGATTTTCAGGTGGACTGAAGGTCTGCTTATATGCCATGAAATCGTCATTTAAAGCGGTGATTTTCAGATCGACGGTAGTTTTGAAAATAAATTTGGAGAGGCGCTAGTTTTAGAAATAATTAATAAAAATAATAAAAAAATCTGAATTTTTGCTGTGGTTATAGGGGCAGCACATTATTTATTTTTTTATTGATAAATCAAATAATCTAAATTAATCAAAAATAAATATATTTTTAGAAATTTAAAAATAAAAAATTAAAGAATCGGATCAAATGATTAGTTGAGGAAATTCATAACATAGATTCTGAATGGTTCATCACATAAGAAGCCACTTAATTAGCAGCATCGTTAGTTTTTATATAAATATATAAAACTCTAAAAAATAGTATTAAATGCATAATTTGCTAGTTGTTTGCTTCTAGAAGGACAATTCAACGTCAGCTTCAAGGTTTACATACTTTGCAAAGCAATTAAAGTCCATATAAACCTAGAGCGTTGGCCTAAGCTAATTATTATAGAAACACCGATTTGAGCCTAAATTAATTTATTTTGTTATATATATCCTTTGTAATCTTAATGGGAGAGTGTAATTGAATATCCTACAAATTGGGTGCATTAAAGGCTAGAATTTGTGAGGTTATTTTATACTCTATAATTTTTTTTTTATGATAAAATTTTTGTACTGCTTTGACTATAAATATAGGTTAATAGATCGAATCATATAAATATTGTGTATTTTTATTCTTCTCTCATTTTTTTCTCTTGTTTCATTATTCTTCCTGTCTATTCCTGTTGCAGTTAAGGACTTATGACTCGATATGTGAGATATTATCCGCTTTGACCTACAGCTTATAGTGTGGAAGTTGTATGAATTATTTTTGGACCTCGCGGTTTTGTCTTTTAAAAAGTACCTCACGTAGGAAGAATGATCTCTTCCTATATAAACCAAAATCTCGTTTAACTCCAATAAATGTGGAACCCCGATCAAGAAAAAATTTGTGTACTCCATGTATCGTGTCTATATACTCCCACAAAGTGATGTTTTAGACAAAAAAAGCCCCACATTCCAATCAATTGAGGGTGATGCCTTCCCTCTAACACCAATATTGTAGTCAAGGGTTCATGGTTCAGTACGTAAGGTATTATTTGTTTTGGCCTACGGTCCATAACTCGGGGACTGTATGGACTATTTTTGGACCTCACGATTTTATCTTTTAAAAAATATCTCATGTAAAAAAGATAGTCCATTTTTATATAAACTAGAATCCTCTCTGACTTCAATTAATGTGAGATTAATAATATTTTTTTTTTATACCACAACAATCCCAATACTAACAATCCAATCAAAATGAATGGAGACTTCATTGATACAAGATCGAATAAAAAGTCATCTGATAGCCATCATGAGGTATCCTATGTCATCCATGCGGTTCAACATAGTGCTTGATAGTCGGTGGACGATGGCTTTGATATCAAGGGAACCATAAAGCTTGATTGGGCATAAAAGGATGCATTACAGCTATAAATTTAGCATTTCATCC